>NW_022198093.1:788390-943434 GCF_009176525.2 Contarinia nasturtii
TTTTGATTGAAATTATTTCAAACTTTCATAATGTTATTTTCTTGTGTAAAAAATAGCCTGTACAAAGTTTCACGTCATTAAGGCAGCCTAAAATCATGGCTCCCATACAAAAATTAAATTTTTTGTGATTTTTTCAAAAAAACTCTGTTAAAACTTGATTTTATCTCAAAGCAAACGCCGGATTTGGTTTTATAGTGCCAAAAAAAACCCAGTACACATTTCAAACTTTAATTTACGTCTCTGGGGAAAGATTTATCGAATTAACAAATTTTTGCATACCATACCCCTTATGGGTACACCATCATGATGTCACCATGAATACACCGATGAACGAATATCGCTCAAAAACAATACCAACCTATTACTCGCAACCCCCAACCACCCTGTAAAATCAGATTTGGATTTACTTTTCTCTAAGAAAAGTTATCGTGCTAACAAATTACCTATTGATTTTTTGCGTACAGTGTACATTAACATGGCCAAAAACCGTTGCTCTGTGCTTCTCTATACCCAAAACGCATAGAAAAACGATTTATACCGATTTCAAAATTTTGGGGTGATTGCAATACTTTACTGCACACAGTGGGTGTGCGGAAAAGTAAAAGAGTTCAGTCATACTCTATGTGTACTTTTATACAATTTATTTTTGATACAGTTTCTTTGAAAAAATCACAAAAATTTTTGTATGGGAGCCATACATGCATGCTACCGTAATGACGTGAAGATTTGCGCAGACTATTTCTTACACAAAAAAATAATATTCTGAAAGTTTGGAGAAAATTCAATATAAATTGAGGGTACTTCCAATTGAGGGTGAGCCAAAAATCGTACCCTTATTTTTTATTGAAATTTCTTCAAACTCTCCGAAATCATAATTTAAAAAAAAAATATGTAGCAAAATTCTGAGTACACAGCCCTAAATTGTATTGAAATTTCATCAGAATGTTAGCTTTTTGTGAAAAAAAAAAATACCCAGTGCAAATTTTCACGTCATTACGATATCATACAGGCATTGATTTCATACAAAAATTCCCATTTTTAGTAATTTTTTTATAAAAATATGTCAAAAATTATTTGTATCGCAAAACTAATTCAGTTTTCTCGTGAATTTAAATTTAAGTAAAAGATATGTAATAAATGCATGTTGTGGATCACAGTGCGTAAAAGTTCATCTAACCCATATGAAACCTCAACGCTATGCGCGTCAATACACAGTAACACACGAACTCCGTTAATGTGCGCGCGTTGCCTGTTAGGTTTTGTGACAAACGGATTTATTTCGAATTACCGAAGTTGGTAATATCAGAGGTAAGTCTCATACAAAATTTTCGTTTTTGGGCCAAAAGTGGATCCCCGCATTAAAATTTCTTCAAATTTGTCGAGATTATATATTTTGAAAAGAACACATTACTTGTCTTATGGTCCATATATTATCGATATGGAAGTTTATTTAATTCAGCCTGGATTTTGGTTTGTAATTAGCAATTATTCTTGCATGCTTCGTAAACGATTTTTGTTAAGCACATTCAAATATTTTTAATGAAAATGATTGAAACAATGCAAATTTTATACAATTGAACCAGGTATGTCTACATGGATGCAATCAACTGCAAATATTTGAGTTTGGACATGATGTTAAATGCTACATTATTATGGGCTATGAAACGGAACCAGAACTGTGAAAAGAAGCAAATGTTGTCGCACTGTATCAATCGAGAATTTTCTGTTGAATCAAGACCAATTGGCGACCTTCCAATGGAGGAGTCTGTGTTCGTACACTTCGATTTCAATTTGATACCCGCTATCACTGTTTATACAAACTATTTACTGGTCTATGCTATGCTGATCGAAATTCTTCCCATTACCGAGCGCTAATGTGGCTTGACTTTCCAGAAAAATGAAGAAAACGAAAATGTAATGAAAAGAAATCCCCGTTTGATTCTACAATAAGAAGATAAATTATTTTTATTATCTTGTTGTAATGCCAAATAACGAATTATTCAATAATTTTTGTACAAAATGCTTAATGAAGATTAAATAAAGCAATGACAGCAAAAATCGACGAAAAATGTGTGAAAATTTGTATGTGTGTGTGAGTGATCTACATATTAAACGCCTGTGCATTCATCGAATTCAATCTCGAAAAGAATTTGTTGTATTTTCACTTTTGCTAATGAATTTTTTTTGTTTGGCAAACGTTTCAACGCCGGCAAGCAACTAAGTAAGAATCGTTCGTCGGGATCGTCATTTGATGCACGGCCTGTATGCGCTTGAGCTTGAACTTTTCCCTGTTGACGCGGTGGACTTTGGTTTTGGATGTCGTTGTTCACAGATGAATGACTGTTTGGTGCGCTAATATAGTGAACGCTGCTATTTTCACCCTTCTTATTGATCACCGTGATATATTGTGATGAATCCAGACCTTCTTCTTCCAATTGTTCTTCACTGTATTCGTCCACTTCGATTTGAGTTTGATACTCGCCATCACTGTTTATACAAACCATTTGCTGGTTTATGCTATTCTTATCGACCGATTCGCATTCTGCTGTTATCGTTTCGATGTAATCGGCGCCATCGAATTTCTCGTCAGGACTGGAACATTTGAATATTCAATGAAATAAATAAATTTCTTTTCAATTGTGAACAACATTGAAATAGATAAAAGCAAATTTCTGAATTTCACTTACTGCTCAAAATACGGAGCCAAAAATTCCATTTGCTCGTAAAACAACCATCGCTTTTTGGTATTTGAATCACCGCGCGAATACATTTTATACTGCTTCATGAACGCATCACGTAGCGATCGCCAACGTTTCTTACATTCATCGACTAAAAAATTAAAAGCGTTGAAAATGTCATTTTTGTTTTCGAAATAAACGGATTTTTTTTCAAATTGACAATCAATTAATTACCAGTGCTCTCCAAGGCTGTTGCGACTTCTTGCCAAGCCGTTTCACGGATTGCTGGCTTTCGGTAACCTTTCAATGCTTTGTCATACAGAATGGATCGGTTTTGTACTTCACTTATGAGTTTTTCCTCATTAATCACAATAAATTGGCGCGATTCTCTCTTTATTTTTGGCATTTTTTCACGGTGTTCACACGTTCAAAACAAAATCAACTATTTTTTTCAATCGAATTGTTTGGAATGGTCGCAATTGGTGCGATAAAAATTAAATTTCTATACGTAATAATACGGATGGTATTTTAATGTTTTGCGTCACTTTTTTGCTGCATCGTGTAAACGTCAACGCACAATAAACATCAATTCATATGAAACTTGGTCTATTTAGCCGTCAGGTGGCATTCGAATACGTCAACCCAACAAGCAACATAGATAAATACTCTAATGCGTTCGTATGAATTGCCATACACATGCGTTGCGACAATTCGAATTTTTAGTTGATTGGGATTGTGCGTTGAAGCAGTACGCATAAAGCCGATGCAATGAAATAATTCGTTTTTTGACATGTGTTCCCTTTTTAATATTTCAATAATGAAATGTAATTAATTTTTCACGAAAGGAACAGATTTCGGTGAAATCATTCATTGAAAATGTAATTCGTGTGATTACCTACGGATCGAATAGCAATCATTTGGGTATTGATCATGTTCAACTGCTCGATAATGCTACATAATGTCCCTTGGCCTCGTCAAATGGAGATCGATTGGTTGATGTTAAGATTTACTGCGATCCACGACAAATTGATATGAATGTTTATTCGGCCCAAATATCGGGATAAAATGGCATTGAATGCGAACTATTTCAAGGGAAGCATTTGAATCAACTGAACATCAATTGCAAAAATGTAATTTTTCTTTCATTTTTTTGTCGCTTCAAAAAATGATCCCAATCACAATTTAGTTGCATTTCGTTACTTTTTTGTTTCAGCATGGCAATGATGTTAAATGTAGGGGCTATGAAATGGAACCAAATTCCTTCAAAAGCGTGAAAAGAATCTTTTGTCGTCGCACTGCATTAATCGACAATTTTCTGCGTCATTTTGACGAAACTCTTACTACCGCCAATATTATTTGACTATCAAGGTATTCCAAAATAAAAATAAAGAAAACGGATAAGAAATCCGTTTGATTCTCAAAAGATAAATTATTTTTATTATCTTGATGGTCAAATAACGAATTATTCAATAATATTTGTACAAAATGCTTAATGAAGATTAAATGAAGCAATGACAGTAAAAATGCAAAAATCGACGAAAAATTTGTTGCGTGTTGAATTATCATCAGATCGATAACAAATGATTCGGATTTAAGTGGAGAGAAATGTATTAGGAAAACAACAATTCGAATAAGTTTTCCTAATTAAATAAAAAGTCAACATGATAAACTTTCGTTCAGGTCATTTATTTCTCCACTTCTTCAGTTTTTCAGATATCGAGCTGTTTTATAAATTTTTCAGTGAAAATCTATCGATAGCAATTCATTCTATAAAACTATTAAAAATGACCGATCATTGTTATAGAAAATGAAATTTTCTGAATAAATGATCAAAATGACTTGAGATTTGGGAGTTTTGCAAGAGCGAAATTTAATGTTTTTTTTTAAATTCATTTAAAAAAGAAAATTTCACACGTTTCGCTTTAAACTTGTTTAATAAAGTATTGTGCATACATTCTGATTTACCTATATAAATAAATAATCGGATTTAGCTATTTGAAATGTTGTAACCATTGATTGCAATTAATTTCTAAGATAAATAGAACATCTACAAAATCATTGTCTAAATGGTAACTTTTTGTAAATGTGATTCGTGTACAATATATTTTTCAAATTGTATGAAATGATAACGCAGTAAATGATACCAAGCAATGGCACATTCGAAAATTGCCACGAACATTGGTATAGCGCTAGTATCGTGTATTCGAGCATTGGCCGCATTAGTCGTTGAACGCAACAGCGACAATCGTCATTCTGAGTTCGTCTCTCAATCGTTTAGCATCGAAACTCCGTCAGTACAAGTGAATTCATTCCGAAAACAAATAGTCAACACCCAACACAAGCTACGCATCGAAGAGCGCCATTAATAACAATCGTTCTACGTACGACGAAAAATCCACGAATCGACGGTAAAAAAATAATTCCACATATTTCTTCGACAGTTTTTTACAGAAAAAAATTATTTATCAAAGCAAAAAAGCATCCTTTACCTAATTTTTAATTTTGTTTGTTGTGTTCAAAAAAAACCTGGTTTGCATTTGTTCCATATATACCGAGAGTGCCTGTGCTTTGTTTAAATAGAGTTCGCCATTTTGAATTTAAAATACGCGTACCTTCGTTTATTTGAATCCTCATCATATTCGTCATTCATTAATACGCTTTAAATAGTAAATTTGACCATTCGATTTAAATCGTAGACAAATCGCAATTTTCATTTTTATTCCAAGAGAATTATATCGAGTCGCCCACCGAATTTATTTGCTTCGCAATTTTTTTCCCCCCATTGCCCACGTTCAAACATCGTGAAATTTTTTTTTTTTTTGAGAAAAAAAGTAGAAAAAAAAACACCGATGAGAGTAGTGCGATGAAGCTATACGGGTGTGTCGAGTATACCAAATATGAAAGTGTTAGCGTCATAGCCATTAGTACATTTTCTCAACTTCAAAGCAAATTCCGTTCGTTTAAGACAAAACCAGATTGAATTGACCATAAATATAGTCTAAAAATAAAGAGATTTTTTTTTGTTTCGCGTTTTTCATTTTACACGACATGAAAATTTTGCATTTAATTTTCTATTCTTCAACATCGCTTGTAAGCTACATACGAAATTCGCTTTTCAAGAAATATACGCTCATTGTGTGCATCAGACACAGTGAAGATGATATAATCAAAATATCGATTTTTTTCCCTTCGTTCACATCGAACGCGCATTAAATTTTATTTGCGTCTCTTCGCTTTGTGCATGTAATCGCAGCTCGACGAAATCGACATATGCGCACATAAAATAATACAATACAACAAGAAAAAAGCCGAACCACACACACACACACATAGTATATACACGCAAGTGCCACTAAACAAGCAAACTTTATTTTTGTTCTACAACTGCAACAAATACACGGCGTCCATATTTAGTTTGTTGGGTTTTCGTTTTTTCGTTCTTCTCTCTTCTATGTTTCATATACACATAATACAATGAACAGATGAAGCTCATATTTACACATCGACCCATAATTATTGCATATGTGGTAGTATGTAGATAACTTGCAATGCATTTTGTTGGTTTTTTTCCATTCAAATTTTCTTCTGCCGCACACAACAATTTTCATATATTTATATTAGTTTTTATTATTTTTGTTTTAATTTTAATTGCTTTTCGAGACGAAAACGTTCATTTTGATTGATTTTCTCCATTCTATTTTCGTCTCTACTCATTTACACATCCCTTTGGTTGTTTTCATTACAAAACACGTATTGTAATTCGGTTTTTGTCGTTCTCTTTTTTTATAATTTGTTTTTCTCGTTTTCGTTTGAGAATGTTTTGTAGCAAAAAAAAAATTGTGTCACAATTTGTGCCTTCCGAGTTTGAGAACAATTCTTTTTTTTTTTTAAATTTATATTTCTGCGCCATGCATTTTGTTTTCTATCTACCATTCATAAAACTCGCCTATTACTTCTGTTGTGTAACACTTCATCGTAAAGTACCAATGCAATGAATTTCTTTCTGAATTTTTGAGAACATCTGAATGCATTCGAAAACTTATAAACCACATAATCTAAATAAATATTTTTATACGAAATGAAAAAAAAAACAAAACCAAAAAAACTGCGACGTCGGAAAAAACGATTTTCATGCAAATATTATTTATTCGATATTTTCCGATTTCGACATTTTTATGATTTTACACATCATTTCTTAACTTTTTCGAATATTTAAGTAAATAAGTTTCTATCAATTTCACTATCAAAATATAAAATCAAAACCAAAAAAAAATATATATACCTATAAAACAAAATAGAAAAGTATGAACAAATCACAAAAAAAACCCTCCTGAATTTTTCATTGCTTCGTTTCTCGTCGGTTCCTCGTAAAGAATTCGTTTGCATCGCAGTCGTCGCATCTCAGCGTGTCTCTTGGTCAGTGTCATATCATCGCTTCGAAGTTCAATTTGCACAGAATCACACCCGAACTCTCTCTCGTCACATCGCATCGCTACGACGTATCTTCGCATCGAATAACTGAATCGACGTTCAACGAAAGAAAAGAATAAAAGAAATTGAAAGATAAAATGGTTGAAGATCGCGGAACACGTGTTTACGTCGGCAATCTCGGCGAAAAAGTTAAGAAAGAAGACCTGGAATCTGAATTCACCAAATATGGAAAATTAAATTCAGTTTGGTAAGTGTGAATGATCTAATGACTCGAATATTAATCTGAATGAACAATTTAATTAAATGATTTTTATCTTTTTGTTTTGTGTTTTCTTTTTTCTCATATATTTCATACAGGGTTGCATTCAATCCACCAGGTTTTGCTTTCGTTGAATTCGAAAGCCGTAATGAGGCCGAAAAAGCATGTGAAATTTTGAACGGCGTCGAGGCATTGGGCTCGGGCAAACTTCGTGTTGAAATTAGCAAAGGTCGACCAAACAAAGGTCGTCGCAATGATGGTAGAGGTCCAAGCGGCGGTGGCCGTTTCGGAAACGGAGGCAGTGGTGGCCGTTTCCGTAGTGGCGGACCAGGAGGCGGAGGTGGTTTCCGTCGTAATGATAATAGTGGCTTTCGTGGAAATTCAGGTGGAGGATATGGTCGGCAAGATGGAGGTGGCTTTAGATCCTCACGCCGGGATAATTTTAGTTCTGGAGGAGGAGGCTACGGAGCTCCAGGGGGTCGGTTCAATTCTCGCGAAGGGGGAGGAAGTCGTAGCTTCGGTGGTAACGGAGGTGGTAGCTTCGGGGGCGGTCGTCAGTCGGGGGGACCCGGAGGTGGTCGCTTCAGAAGTAGAAGCCCAAGATCAAGATTTTAAATTGATTTAAAGCAAGAACGACCTTAAATTTATTTAAAGCAAGAGATCTCGCTCTTAAATTAATTTAAAGCCAGAACGAGCTTCATCGCCCGTTGCCACACACACATTTATATATAATTTCTAATTGCAAACAACAACAAAAAAAAATATTTTATGTTCTCTTCATAACAATCTTTTTTTTTTCATTCGATTTACATACATTCGAGATTTCAATAAGTTTCTAGCATTTAAGACCAAGCATAATACTGATCTTGTCCATTTTAAAATCGATTTTTTTTTTTGGAACGATAGTGCTACACGCACATTTACAAGCATTTCACCTGAGATATAAATTCGTTTAATATGACCGTAATAGAAATTAAATGCTAAGGAAAATCAAAGAAAAAAACACATCTTTTTGTTAAAAAAAAAAAGCAAATGAAGTATTTTAAACCTCCAGAGCGTTGAAAGTAAAACACACACAAAAAAAAAACAAATCAAATTATATGAAATACGTGCAAATTGATATACATATATATACAATAAAATGCCATTATTATTATGTGGAATATGATATAACAAATGAAAAAAAAAACATATAGAGAAGATAACCAAAACTCTATGTCGCACTTGAACACCACAACACACATACACAGATAAAAAAATTAACAAAGATGTATTAGCAATGATTGACAAGTTACAGAATGAACACGTTTTTAAGAATTCACATATGAACGCAAAATAAAGACAAATAATTAATAACAACAACAACCAGTACGCGCATACCGCAAAAAATTATGTCATCGTTTAATGCTATCGATATAATTATGAATGTACCAATCAAAAATTTAAATGTACGTAGATTCTCTAAACTATATAAAAGAAACCAATACCATCGGATATCATAATGCAACCGCCATCCACCACAAGAAATTATTATTCAGCAAAAGAACATCAGCAAAACAACAGATAAAGAAACAATTCACATAAGCATCATCTCTCATTTAATATAAGACTCAACAGCATTCATTCTGGAAAACAAAAACAAATAAAAGAAACATTTAAAACTATATTAAAGAGTACACAGAAAAAAAAATAAAATAAAAAACTACGACTCGTCTTTCGTCTATACTTTTCATTTTTCGTTTAAATTACTTCTCGTCGATTCACCAATCCGACACCACTCAAACAGTGATAAGCAACGACATGCTCGCTCGCTCGCCAGAGACAATACCGCTTTGGATACACCACGTATGTATTACTATTGTTTTCAAGTTCGATTTTGACCTCAACATAAAGATGTCCAAAATGGGCATTCATGGATAAAAAAAAACACATAGAGGAAATCCCAATCGAATCAATCGAATGGAGTATGTGATGAGAGTTCTATTATTATATTCGATGCAATAAATTCTGTTTGTGAGACGAACTCAGACAAAACAAATGCGCTCCTATTTACTAAACAAACAACAATTGGAGCATAATAACATAAAACAAAACAAAAATATGACATAAATCGAACTGAAATTTGGACGGAAAATGAAGCAACATTGAATGACTTCAACATAACAGAAGCTTCTTAGTTCCTATGGAATGTATTTACTATTGTTTCATTCATTTGGTTTTTTTTATCTGCATCGTCGAAATGTAAACATTATACACACACTCTTTCTCTTAAATGCATTCACGTTCTATTATACAAGGCAGTCGCGCCTCCAGTGTATGTGAGTAGTATATAAAAGCGGGTTTCATCGTATTTAAATAAAAAAATTAAAATATTGATTAGTTAAAAGAGTGGCTTTTTTAGCTTAAATTTTTTTAAGTTTTGTTTTTTTTTTAGTTTTCAGAAATCAGAAGTGTACAACATTTTTCCCTTTATCACTTTATGTCAAAAAGAAAAAAGAAAAATGCCGCTATCAAAATTTAGTGAAAATTACCTCGAAATGGCGATTAATAAACATAGAAACAGTTTACATAACCACACAGACGTATTTATGTTGGTAACACATGTGTGTTTGTTATCGAAGGAATTTTCGTTCGTGGGTACAGCACGAGTAAGTTTTCATTTTTGATTCCATAGATAATAATTTTTGGAAGTTTTATCATAATAAAAACACTCCACTTTTTTCTCCTTTTATTTTTCAGGAATACATGCGTGTCAATGACCTGCCTGATAACTGGAACCAACCTAACGGAAAATACGGAATGCGCTATATGAGAAAGGAATTAATTTATAATTTGACTATATCTACCGAGAATGCGGAGACAACAATCACTCTAATGGTATAGTAAAATTATAAGACAGTTGCGATTTACTATAAATCCACTATTTTCATTACTTCAACTATATTTTTGCACTACTATTTATTTGCAGGAAATGTCAACTAAGCACGGGCATACTATAAAAGTCAACACCGATATTGTTGCAACAATTGAGGGGGATTTGAAAGCCATCATCCCACGCATTTATATGTTTTGGGATCGTGTGGTCAAGGAACTCATCCGACCAACGTTAAATTTACCACCTGATTCAGACGAGAGATGTACATCTTCAGCATCTTCAACTTCGTCGGATTTGAATGTTGATGATTTTAGTGATGGAAATGCTGAAAAAAGGTATGTTCATGGTAAACGTAAATCGAAGATAAAAAGCGTTTCATTGTATGTGCGGTGTTTGAAAAGAAATTCGAACAACAATTGTCCACTGTAGAAAATTAGGGTTTGAATTAATTTTATGAATGATATAGATACTCCAAGGAAATTTTTAGTTATTACATAGACTTTTGCTTTTAATAATAGTGATATGGCGAAAGTATCAAAACAAAATATAAACATGTAAGGATATTGGATTTATTTGTTTTTTTCATGCAGCATAACTAATTTCAATGAAATTTTAACAGTTGATGTATATAATACTATATATGTAAATTAGTTTTTAGATAAAGATATCAGACAGCGGTCTGTCGATTTACCACAGTGAAGAACGATTAACTTGTAGGAGTTTTACGTTTTCAAGCAGTTTGACACAGCTTATTAAACAAAACTTTAAAAAAATTAAGCTAAAAAAGCCACTTTTTTAACTAATCAATATTTTAATTTTATTATTTAAATACGAATTATTTTTTATTGATCCATTTTTCAGGCAACGAACAAACATGTAAATAATAAGTACGATTCATTCGATATTAATGCTAAAGAAATATGGCCAAAAGTTGTTTTTTATTAGAGGCTCAATGGAACAAAAGAAAAAAAATTATTACCTCAGAATTTATGTGACTTTTTTTAAATAAGTATCATATAATCTTGATTTAAAACGATGTAAATAGTTCACAATGATTGAAATTTCTAATATACTTTGATACATATATGGTAGATGGATGTAAATATAATTTTTTATTCATTAAAAGAGATATCTCGATTTGTGGAAAAAAAATTAAAACAAAAGTTCTTTTTTTTATGCGTGTAAGTGTGTGTATGTGAGTGTGTATGCAGGTTTTCACTCGCTTTTATGTAAGCTTCAACATCATCCCATTTAAATTCTTGTTCAGTTGACGAGTCGTATACGGAGTCAAATGCACGAAATAATAGCCTTAAAAGTAAACACCGAACGACACAATGGCAGCGGTAACAGTACCATACACATCAGCAGTAGTACAAGAAGAAGAAGAAATAGAATTTTGTAGCACAAACGTTTGCCACAGCACACAGTACAGCGTAATGGTTTTTATGAAGAGAACAGAGTGAAAAAAAGGGTCGATGAACCAGGGCAATGACCTAAATATTTCAATGCGCGTTTTTCGTATGGTTTTTTTATTCATCAAAGAACGTTTTTTTATCGTTTGGCTCTCTTTTGGAAATCTTCTATTTTTCTTTTGACTTTTTATGCTTTTCAGCTGTGTACATGAAATGAATACATCTCGTTTATTTATTTTACCGTGAGTGAAGATTTAGGAATAAGAATCACAATGAAATGAGAATAAAAAAAGTGTTAAAATATGAATACTGAAAGAATCATTTTATAGGTAAGTAGCTTAGTCATTTGAAAGAAGAAGAGAAATGGAGTACTTTTTTCTTATGAATTTTCTTTCCGAAAAGAAATGATCTCGTTTCTCTCGCAATAGAACCGAAAGATAAAAACATTGTATCACTTTAAATGGAATTTTTAGATAACAGCGGAATGATTCATGTTAAATAGTGAACACGTCGAAACAAGTCAATGTGATGTTGATTTGTCACCATCGTATTGTGTATGTGTCTATCACATCGGAAATAGAAAACAATGACTCACAGTCATGAACTTCATCTCACAGTTTTTTTTTTACTCATTTTTTACAGGGAAACAAAAAAATCACCTTGATGCAACCACATTTTTGAACTGAGTCATTCGACGTGATTCCTGATCACATGGTCAACGAAAGAAAAATATATATATATATCACAATATTGTTCGCCTATAAAAGCGTAGGATATGATGTGCTAATTACATTTGAAATGTTAATCAAAGAAAAAAAACCTTTGCAAATGGAATGCGGCGCGAGCATGGCATTATTTACTTTAGAAACTACAAATTCGCTTTCGCTTCATTCATCATATGATTCATGCCACAATATATTTAAATTCCAATCTCCCTCTTTATCTCTCTCTCTCTCTCTGCTACTCGCTTACTTATTCTCGGTATGTTTTATTATTATGGTTGAACAAGCGACGAACATGTATCCATTCAACATATATCGACAATTAAAATCGAAATTGTATTACGAAACCGATATGCGCGCGCGTTGCACACTCACGGCAGTCAACATCAATTTTGTTTACTGCGCGCATACACGATAAATAAGAAAATGAAATTATGCCGTGTATGTATTGAAAACGTATCTCGTAATAATTGTCGTGTATTTCCAGTTTTTGTTTTCAATATTGTTTTTTTTTTTCATAACATGAACGAATGAACGAACGATTGAAGCGGCAAACATAAGAAACGATCTGTGAAACTGAAGAGTAATAAAGCAACAAATACAGTGAAAGGAAATAACGTGTGTGGACAACGACACGATTTGATGGCCAAACTGTGTGGAAGAATATATGTAATCGACTCCAGAATGCAGCCAATTATCCAAGGCATTGGAGTCCAAAACAACTGTTTAGCATTTATTCCATGCTGTTTTTAATGATACACTCACAATCTCACACAATCTCAAATATACCAGTTGGCCAGTGTTTCATTCACTTCTCCTCTCTTCTTTATTTTCTTGATCCCATTTTTTATAGGTTTAGATGTCTGTATGCATGTTTTGCATACATTGTGCTCGTTGCATTTGTCTGTTTTACATACGTGTGTATGTGTGAAATGACTTCATCACTGCAAAAAAAAAACTGGATTTTACAAAGCTGTTTAATCGTCGTCGTTGCTGCCGTCGTCAACATCTAGTAAACTTCTTGGCGGTTTTATATGCTCAATGCGCATTTAAGATCATTTATTCTACCACGTCGCCTGGAGCCGTATAAAGAATGAAGTCAAAGTTCGTCACGATTTTAGCGTACTTTTTTTCTCGATTCAAAATATGTAAATGTCATTCGAGCTACGCACATTTCGAATTTGCCCAAAAATGTGCGGGAATTTCAATTCAAACACAGGTGTGCATAATGCCACTAAATCACACTGCAGAAGTGCGTCTTCTACCTGCACGCATCAAGCTTGTATCAAGGGGTCATTTGTTATGAAAACTTAAAGTTCTTTGTACGTTTAATCGTTAATAGAATGCACTTCATTTCTTTATTGCCCTTTGTTTCGATTCGTTGAATTTTTTTTTATTCTCTCATGCATAATTTGTGTGTAGTGTTAGGCCATCCGTAATGAATGTGCATGTATATTTGAATGACGTTGCAAGTGTACAGTCACGTGATGTATACACGAAGAGAATAGCAAGAGAAATAAAAAAAAAACATAATGCTTTGGCACACAATTGGAATCGGTTGAATTTTAAATTTTCGAATTGCCGAAACGGTTCGGTTTGGCTGTAATGTAAATTTTAAGCCGATGCGTCGCATAAAAATCGGTATTCCATTCGCGCTGCCACATTTATTGCATGCAACGGGCAAAACTTCATTCGCGCATCGAACGCTTCACAGTTTTGTTCACTCACACCGAGAGCCGAGAATATTTTCGTCATTTATGGCATAAAGCTAGGTAGTTACGGCGACCACAACAATGAGTATTGGTGTGTAGCTTAATCGTTGTACTGTTATTGTGCGGCATCGATGTATTTGTGTCGGTTACGATGATCGTGTGTTGATGTATGGTTTTGTTTCTCTTCGTTGTTATTCTCTTGCCTATTTCTTTTTTTTTCTTCTCACAGTTGTCGCTATGTTTGTGTGTAAAGCGAAAAAAAGCTAACCGTAAGAAACGTGTGTGTTGATACACCGAAGAGAATGTGTTTTTCGTGTGGTTAAAATGTATTTTTTTTTATTGAAAATGCTTTGGTATATGTGTTCACAGTCTCGAGAATATTTTCTGTATGTTACCTTGCACTGCACACGTACGGCTGTTGCTGCTGCTGCTGTGCGAGAGACTTACAGAGCGATGAAATAACGTTTCAGTTTGAAATCTGCGACCGCGCCTTTTAGTCAACAAAACGTCTTTTGTAACGAAACTTGTGTTTTTTGTATTAAGAAAATAATAAATTTATACATTTTTAACGCGTTGTTGTTGTTGTTGCGTCTCCCGTTCTCGCGTTCCAGTCGGTGAGGGAAAATCGTTTCCCTGGTTGCATTGTTTATCGTTTTCAATCATGTTGCATGTTCTGTGTCCAGCGAATAAATGGTATTGATTTTTTTAATGCAGTTTTCCACCTTGATTTTTACAAGTGAAAATTGGAACAATTCTTAATTCAGTGATTTCTATATGAGAAATGTGTCAAGAATAGTTTTTATTATTGCTGTGCAAACCAATTGTTACATATACTCATGAAATGAAGTGAATTTAAATGAAAATTATGCGAGAGGGAAAACGTTAGGTTCTGTGTGTTGCAAAAGAGTTTGGTAAACAAATGAAATAACACCGACGACAATTGGTCAAATGTATTTGACAAATATGGGAATGTACATGTACACAGTACGTACGACGAATTAACAAAAATAAATAAAGAAAGTGATTAACGAACATATATCGTTCGCCCATTTTTTTTTTTTTTTTTTTTTGGTTTTCCATTGTGTTCAAACAAAAACATGCACAACGAGATATACAAAACAATATGTAGTGAATGTTCCAATTTTTTTCGCGTGTTTTACCTTTTTCACTTTTTGCTGTATAGTGGTTTTGCACTGTGTGTGCGCGAGCGCGCTCGATTTTGTTTTAGATTAAGATATGCATATGTTTTGTCGTGAATTTTATTTGTGCTAAATTCGTTATGCATTTGTTTAATTTTAAGTAGAAAATTGCCTCATCGCACACTGACTCTTCTATTTTCTCAGCTAATGTGATTTTGACTTTCAAGAAAAACCATGAAGAAAGCTTTAATTTTTCTTCTTTCATCTGTCTCTAATTTCCATCGAATTCGATACACACGGCACAAGCACACAGAAGATGTGTTGAAATTTCCATTCCGTTCTGTTTTCATATTGTGTTTCTTATTCAATTGCAAATCGGAACAGACTTATTTCTTTCATATTCAATGAAACACAAGCCAATCATATGTACAACAGGCTGCGATCATAATGCCGATTTTTCTCAATACTCGATTAAAAACTAATGTAAAAAAAGACTAAATGGAAAATGAAAAATAGAAAGAGAGAAAAGAAGGTTATGATGAAAAATCATGCGGCCATGGAAAGCTGTATTATTGTAACGTATCGAATTTGTGATTTAGTAACGATTTATTTTTTTGCTTTCTTTGATCATCATCATCTCTCTTTGAATAGCAGTGCGATTGTTTGTTGCTTCTTTTTCATATTTTTCGCTTTTGGCTTCTCTCTCTCTTTCTCTCTCTCTCTATCTCCTCTTTCTCTTATTTGTCGAAAGTTTAAAAATCCAAGACCAAAAGCCAATTCCGAAAAGAAATTAACGAAAAAAAAAACCAAAACGAAGCACAGCAGAGAGTGAGCTCTCTCGAACGGAAGAAAAGAAAAAGAAGAAGTAAAAATTATTATTCAACATGACCAAAGCCGTCATCAAGATCGACGTTTTACTCTCTTTCACTGTCTCTTGTGATATTGTTTCATATCGCGCTCACGCGCGCCCATGCTCTTGCATACCTTTGCACACAGCTAGCGCTTTATATCATAAAAGACCAAAATAGGAAGAAGAAGAAGAAAAAAAAACGGTTACAAAAACAACAACTGGTCAAACCACTAAACAATGTACAATTTATGAGAATGCGAATGTGTTGAATATATTCCGCATGTGAAGCGATTATATACATTTATCTGGTGTTCTTTTTGCCCGTTCTTTGTTTACCACACATAACAGTTTGCGGCGATGCGCAAACAATCGACAGACTCCGGTTTGTCATTTTTTTTTTTGCGCTGTGCTATTTTCATGCAGATTATTGTTTTTGGTAGCTCATCAAACAGATTGTTTCTCACAGCGTGTCTCATTTACGTGTATGGCAAACTAATATCTCTATTCCGGATATTAGCCAATTATGAGAAGAGAAAAAAAAACAACATTAATGGTCTGTCTTTTGTGTGTCGCTAGTGCCTATATAGATCTATGTATTCGAATAGCACTGTTGCACCATTTTCAAGCCACAATCGATTAGATCGGCTCCATCATTATGTATATCTTCCTATTCAATGCATCTGATGCTGTTGCGGTCTGTCGCACAATTTAACATTTTTTCACGGTTGGCATTTTCATTCTATTTGCAACAATCGTGCATTTTAGCACGGACTATTCGCCGCTATTCCGATTTGTGCATAGTGAAAGAGGTGAAAAAAACACCGAGAGAGAATAGTCAATTTAAATCAAATTATTCGCCTTCTTTCTCTTTGAGTTGTATTTCATGGCATTGCTTTTTTTTGTCTCGTATCATCCGTTTGTTGCTCCGATCAAACGACAACGACGCATACAGCGAACACTTACAACTGCAGATCGAGCGAAAGCGTAAAAAAATAATGAACACCCGATCGATGAAAGCAGCCGGTGCATTAACAACATTAATTTAATGCAATTGTAATTGAATCGGTGGAACGAATGACTCACTCATTTTGAACTGACTCAATTAATTTACGATTCCGTTGTCGTTGTTGCTGTGATTGTTCGTCGTTGCGGATGAACAAGAACGGAATACAAAACCGACCGAATCCTATCAGTCAACGTGAAACTATCTCAAGCGTTTATTTCGAAATGTGTGCAAATCCGTGAAAAACGAACATAGAAATGGGTTTCAATAAGATAAAGAGAGAACGACATACACACAAATTTATGACAATATATTTTTTTTGTTGTACTTGTTTTTTATGTGTTCGACTAGCGTGTAGAATAGAAGAGTTAATGTGCTATGATTGCGAAGATCAAGAGCAAATAAACCTAGCACAAATTACAAGAAACAAGTGGAATTCATATATTTCATAGTACAGTACAACGTTTCACTGATTTGTTGTTTTTTTTTCGGTCTTATCTTTCGTCATCGTTCCACTTGATATTTTGGATAACAAATACATCGGTATCGCTCCCATATTTAGTCTTTACTGTGTGTGCTATTTGCGTTCGCACATTAGTGAGAGAATGGAGAAAAAGACGCGATAATTGTGTTGAAATTGGTTGAATGTGCGTGCAATACAAGTGCTCTGACTCTATCAATTAAAATCAATTCGTTGCTCATTCTTCGAATAGGTGCTGCAGAGTTTTGTGCAAGCATTTTGTGTTCAAAGCAACATTTGGAGCAAGTTTTTATGTATTCAAGCTTAAAATCCATTAGGTCGATGACAAATTAGCGTGGACAAGAATTTTAACTTGAAATTCCACATTAGAAAAACATAAGAAAACGAGAAAAAACAGCGCACGGCGTTAAGAAAAAAAATATTTATGAGTCAAATGAAAAATGCTTATGAATGCATTGTATAGAGAAAAAATTACAGTATTTAGTGTTTACAAAGTCATATACAAACATCATCTTGATTTAACGCGTTTTATTCAGCATTAACAATAAATTGCTTTGTGTTTTTTTTTTTTGAAATTTTAGTTGTTTGTGTTGACGGAGAAAATCACATCGATAACCATAATATTGAGACGAAAGAAAGAAAAACAAACGTACCATATGCACAAAAATTTGCTGACATCCGAATGACCAAAAAAATAAATGAAGTGTTACAGAAGCAATAATGTGATCTCACAAAACAAAAGAATAATTAACAAAGTTTGGCGTATTTTTAGTGAAAATATTTATATAAATAAAAATGAAATATAAACCAAATTTTCGTCTACGGATGACCAAACAGTTCAAAGAACATGGACAGTGTGAAAGACAAACAATTAATCTAAAATCAATGAATCACTTATATTTAGGTCGAAGTGTGTTCGTGATAGCGACAGTGTTGTTATTACTACTGCCAGCGATAGTGAATTGTGATAATAACGTATTGAATGAAATTGACGATGGTAGTGAGGTGCATGCCAAAAATACGCTTACAGAATTAACGGGCGGCCGTATTATCGGCGAAAAATGGTTGCGACAAATGGAAAGCCCATATTCGCTTGAAACCGATTTGACAATCGAACGCAGCGGTAAACTGTTCATCGAACCAGGTGTTACGGTTCGGGTTGCTCCAATGGTCGGGATTAATGTACGAGGTGTTCTAACTGCACTGGTAAGTTCAACGATCTCCATTTTTTTTTTTCGCCTTTATTGTGTACCTGGTATGATATCACTGGTATCAAGGAAATGCCAATAATTATTCGTTCCCGTTTGTCTCGCGCATTCCTTTCGAAATTACACATTATTTCTATCTGATTTTCTCACATTGCGCCACTTCCATCTATAGACACATCTGATGTCTCTTTTGATTTCGCACGACAATAGGAAGTAATGTACAACAGCAGCCGCGAGCATTGCGTTCGTTTATTTAACATAATTAAGATGAATAATCGCAAATAATAATTGACTTTCGTTTCTTTCATTACTACTTTAGTATATGACAAGGTCTATTCATATGATAATAATAGTAATAATTATGATGACGATGAGTAATGTGCTGTTGTTGCGCTTTGCGGTCGCTACAAACAAATAGTCGCCGTTTTTTTCTTCTGTTCAGTTTCTTTCATCATTTCATTGTTTGTGAAATACATACGTGAATAATAAAAAATCGTGGTTAAAAGGTCACATTTCTTCGGTCGTATTTTTTGTTGTTGTTTTTAAATTGAATCAAGACAAAGGCTAATCGATTTGACTTAAATTAGGCATCTTCATTCACACGAACATTGTTCGGTGGTTCGGATGTTTCGTGCTTGTACAAATTACATCTCTTTTTTTGCCTTCTTCAAAACACACTCGCAAAATATTTAATGAACAGTTCAATCAGTTTTAATTGTAGTTTATGCACGAAAAAGTCGCACTTTTTACTACAATTTGATAGAAATAAATCATGTTTTTTAATTATGTTTCACGCAAAATTACACTCAATTCAATTAAATTAGTTTAATTAATTCATCATCTTATTTTTATTATTGTTTTTTTGCAAATGAAAAAAAAAATCAGGGAAACATCAATGAAAAAGTCGTATTCACAACCCAAAGCGATTCGGGATATAGTGAAACAATAACAAATGAACCGAAAAGATTGGGTGCTCGTTTGGTAGATGGTCCATCACCGTTGGCTGGGCGACTTCAAATTTTCTACGAAAATAAATGGCGTTCGGTGTGCACAAACTCCAGAAAGTGAGTATTAATAGAAATTTATCAGTGCGAACAATACAAATATATTAATGATTTTATCGTGTTTTTTTTTCTGTTTATCAGTTGGACAATACCTGATTACGAGGCGGTGTGTCGTCAAATGGGTTTCAAAGGTGGCCGATTTTGGAATTGGATCGAACGTTTATCGAACTATGAATCACGTTTGCTGTACGAAGAGCCCAGTTGTCAGGGTACCGAAACTGCATTAGCCGAATGTGCATGGAATACAATTCAAATTGGTTCGGGTGTGTGTGACTATCACAATGATATCGGTGTTCAATGTTTGCCATTGCATGAGACATCAACATCGCATTGGCGTGGTTTACGCTTTGAAAATGCACCGTCCGAACAACGTTTAGCACTTGACAATACCAATTACGAACAAGCGTCGATGTCTGAACTGCGATATGTGGATATCATAAAAGCTGGCTCGGGTATGGGTCGCGCGACAAATGCGGCTATTGAAGTATTGGGTGTGCCGCCATCTATGAATTTCGTTACAGTCGATCGCAGTGCATACACTGGCATTAATATAACACGACCAGATGCTGCGTTCACCTTCAACGAAGTAACCGTACAAAAGAGTCGAGGCATTGGCATTTTTGTGAATTCAAGCAATGGATTGGCACTATTCAATCGTGTTAAAGTTACGGACAATGGTGATGATGGTATTCGATATACCGGACACGATTTACGTTCAGACGAACGAACCGATCGAAATAGTATTTTTGATTTTTGTACATTGCCAACGACAGCCAGTCAAACCTATCCGATTTCATTGTCCATTCAACAATCACAATATGCAACGGTTTCGAAAGAATGTTTTAAATACTTTTTCACACGGCACGGGTATTTATTAACGGTGAATTTCGTACATTTTGTTGTTGAACGCAATGAAACTGGATACATTGACATTTTTGATGGGTCTTCGGCTAGCGATCGTTTGCTTGCCACATGGGCCATACGAAATTTCACAAGACCACAAAGTTTAACAAGTACACGTGAAAAGGTATTTATTCGATTTCGCGCTGATGCACGTTCAAAGATATTGGGCTATTTGAAATTAACAACCGGACCATTTAAATCGTACGATTTGAATGTTACGAAATCGGTGATTTCGAATAATGGCGGTCGTGGTATTGCTGTTGATTATATGAGATCACAAGTGCACATACATGAAAGTGCTGTCATGAATAATGGACATATTGCCGGTGTGCATATTACAAGTGGTGTGGGTGATGTGAATGTAACACAAAGCCGAATTAGCATGAATCATGGGGATGGAATCAACATCACCTATTACGGTGGCAATCGAAACATTTCGAAAAGTACAATCACATCAAATACCGGCTATGGAATTGCCGTTTGGTTGAATCATACATCGGAAACAGATCGTCAAGAGTTTATTCAATTCAATCAAACATCCGTTGTTGAGTACTCAACGTTCTATCGGAATCTTGAAACGGGAATTTTGCATGGAAATTATTGCAGCAATCATTGGGTCAACATAACTGGTAATAAATTTAACGATAGCACATCGAATTCCATTGATATTCAATCGTGTTGGTTTGCAACGGATAACAATGAAAAATTGAAATTACAAATCGGACACAATGTATTTGAAAACGACAATAAAATCGGTATTGTCATTAATCCAGCGTTAAATTTAGACGGAAATATTGAATACAATCATTTTCAATATGGAAAATATGGATCGTTACTCATAAGAAATAAACAGCTTGACGAATTTCGACTATTACCCGTCCGATTGACAATTCATCATAATCAATTTTTTAAAAATCAAGGAATTTACGTGGCATCATTGGGTTTGACACCGTACAGTGACAGAGACATCCAATATTTATTGTTTACACGGAACTTTGTGCGAATGAATAAAATTAGCGAGCCATTCATGAGTTCAGACGACGATGATAGTTTATTCGGTGAGAATCGTTTGTCGCCACGATCTCGTGTCGCTGCACCGGTTGTCATTTCGTCAAGCAATGTTGAAATATTCCGAAATATTCTAAACAACAGAGAATCACGATACGAAGTGGGTTCACAAGTGTCCGATCAAAGTAAAATTCTAAATGTAACATACAATTGGCTGGGTCACAAAGACGAAGAGCAAATTTTCCATCGGCTATTCCATCGAAAAGATCGATACGATTTGGCGAAAATTGAATATTCACCATATCTTTTGCACAATTCAAATCCGGGTGCGAATACGATAATGGCAATTCAGACATTTGTGCCGCGATTTTTCACCGAAGGCTCAGATGTGGTGGGCGGTGAAGTCGATGGACAAGAGATTTTACAACCCGGCACCTATACAGTTGATCGCGATATAAATATTCGACCGGGTGGCAAATTAACTTTAAGTCCAGGTGTAACGCTTAATTTTGCACCCGGTGTTGGTATGATGGTTTCAGGCAAATTAGAAGCGAGAGGCCGAAATCCAGATGACATTATGTTTACATTGAAACGAACACCGGTTGTTACATTCGAAAATGAAACGACCGACGCAAATATCACCGATATGGATACAGAAGCAGTTGTTATTGTTGAACAAAAGCCAAATGTTCCGATTCGTTTGTTGGGCGGAACATCTGAAATGGAAGGACGATTACAAGTGTATTTGAATGGAAAATGGGGTACTGTTTGTGACTATGGATGGAATATAATAAATGCTGCATTGGTGTGTCATCAATTGGGCTACGCTTTGAATCCAGACGATTGGCAATTGGAGCGTTCTGAATTACCAAATGCTGGCATATCAGAAGATGTAATTTTATCGCATGTTCGTTGCACTGAACATGACATTGATATTACAAAATGTCGAGCAGAGCGTGCGGCAAACAAAGAGTTCGTGAATTCGTGTTCGCATGCACAAGATGTTGGCATTCGTTGTTATGAAGGCGCATGGGCTGGTGTTCGTTTTGGTGTATTGGCTGAATCAACCGATTTACAATATGTTACCATTGAAAAAGCCGGCCTCTTTGATTATGCATCGAATACATTCAAGCCAGCACTACAAATGGATTTTGCTAGACATAATTTGGAAAATGTTCGCATCGTCAATAATTTACAAGATGGTCTTGGTGTTGTGTATTCGGACATTTACGGTGCATCAATAAATAATGTGAAAAACTCTGAATTTTCAACGAATCGAGGCAGTGGCATCAGTTTGAAGCAACTTGGATTGCGTGTTCAAGGTTCCGTTATCAAAGATAATTATGGTCCGGGAATAATTCACACACCGGTTATTTCGGCAATTGAACAACGTGAATTGGCTGGCTGGTTTCAAATGGCACCCGATTTCAACATTCACGATTCGGATTATCATCCGTATGTGTTGCCACGAGATGATTTGAGTGACATAAATGTGGACATTTGGACAAAGAAATATCTGCTTACCGCACGCGTAAATGACGGTCAACCGTCAATTGAACGTACAATTAATATTCGATGTGCGCCGGGCTATGTGATTGGTTTTCAATTGCTCAATCCCATTCAAAATGGATCAACCGAAAATATTTGGATATACGATTCGCAAACGCCAAGCAACAATTCAAATGTCTATGAAATGAAACGTGATTTAACCGTATTTCCGGTGACAAGCAGCAGTTATGGTGTTATGCTACGCTACAGCAGTGGAACGAATGCGTTTGGCGGTGTTGTTTTGGTTATATCAAGTATAACAGCACCGGTGCAAAACATTTACAATCGCATTGTATGCGGACCGGTACCAACGTTGTATGTTACATCGACAAAAATTCAACGAAATCAAAAAGGTATCATGGCCACCTATTATAATCGGTATTTAGGTGATCGAGCCGAACATTTTATGCGCAAAGCAAACGAATCAATAAAACTCACACACTGTGAAATCAGTCACAATAGAGAAGAGGCAATTTTTGTGCTGTCACCATTTTGGGATGTTCATGTCAGTAACATTTCCGAAATAACAATTCATTTGAATAATTCGCTGGTGATCAGCAATGGACGCGGTATTCGACAGTATTCAAAAGATTTACGTTCATCAAATAATCTCTTCCATTATGTGATCCAAGGAACAACATTCGAAGATAATTTAAATGGTGGATTTGATATTAGTTTACCGTATGTTTGGCAATACAATGAAAATTTTACGCATTCAATTTATTTGGGCAACGACACATGGATACGAAATAAAAATTTTGGCATTCAAATTGCTGGTCATTTTGCCGTTGCTAATATAACGGGAAATACGTTCCGTGAAAATGAATGCTTAAGTGGTCTAATCGGATTTCGTGGCATGGAGAAGAAATTACGCATTGATGGTAATATTGTTAGCAACAATAATGCACGGTATGTGATTCAATTCCGTGCCGATTCGTTGAGCGAAATTCTTGGTGAAGTGTTTGCCATTTTTGCATACAATAAGATTGCAAATAATCGATTTGATGGTGAAACACGACAACGAAATCTTCAACCTTCGGTAGTGGCTGGTTTTAAATACAATCGATGGATTGCTGATCGAAATCCAACGTGTGTGATTTGCTTTAATGGCATTCAAAAAGTGCGCATCTATCGAAATTTATTGACCGACAATAAATTGCAATACGATTTGCTGGCAGGCGTTCGTTCGGCACGTTTACATAATTTCTTGGATGCGACCGAAAATTGGTGGGGCTCCACCGATGTTAATTACATTTTATCGAAAATCTTTGATTTTGATGATTGGAATAATCATGCAGAGGTACTGTTTCGACCGTATTTGGTGGAAAATAATTTTGATGGCAGTCTATCGCCGTCGATTGTCGAACGAAAACAAATCGATATTGATCATTTGGGCGGAAGAATATTCAAAGATTTGACATTGTATCGACGCGGTGTTCCATATGTTGTTAATTCGGATATTACAGTGATGCCAGGTGTTACGATGACCATTCATGCCGGTGCTGAATTCGAATTTGCCGAAAATGTTGGCATCCTGGTTTTGGGTAAGTTTTTATGCTTTTTAGATTGCTCTCTCACTTGTCAAAATCATAATTCACTTGAATAGAAAAATGAAATCGCTTTGAACTTTCGTGTTTTAACAATTAAGCCGATCAATCATTCTTAGTGAATGAGATTTATTTCAATGCAAAGCACTTTTAACTAACAAAGAGTTTAATTCTTTGCATAAGTTTGAAACAATACACACGCCCACGGTTCAAAACGAAAACAAAACCGTGAACACAAAAGAGAAAGCCGGTTAATTTGTTTTTAACTTTTCTTTGTATTCTTTTCTGCAGGCACATTAATTGCACGTGGTTATCCAGATGGTCGAATTAAAATGAGAAGTCAACAGCCCTCTGAATCGCAAGATCATCAATTCAAAGCTGAACCACAAATGGACGACAATCGTAACGACTTGGATTCGATTCGGTTGTGTAAAAACGGAAATTGTTCGAATGAGCACAACGATGTGTTGCCAATTACCGAAGGCTTTTTAGAATATTTCAATCACACAACATTACAATGGGTTCCAATTTGTGATCGACGCTTCACCGAACGAAATGCACAAGTTGTGTGCCGTGAGTTGGGTTTCAACTATTTGGATGTATATTTCAATCATGATCAACGCTTGGAATATCATACAAATTCATTAACACGAATTTGGTCATGGGTTCAGCCGCTCGAGTGCAAAGGTGACGAACCAAAGTTCAGTCGATGCGTTGAACGATTGAATGGACAACTGTATGGTCATCGACACGAATGTAAATGGCACGATAAATTTGTGTTTGTCAGTTGCAATGGAAATGCAGATGGTCGCAAATATTGGGGTGGCATTCGTTTTGCACATTCAGATTTCGAGCATAGTACATATGAACATCGTATTCACGACATTCATACGCACACCACAATCCGAAAAGGCGAGAGTTTCCTCGAATTCATTGACATCGATTCGGCTGGTATGCTGCATGGTGAAAAATCCGCTTCAATTCAAACGATTTTTAAAGCGCCAATCATAAATTCCATTACAATAACGAATGGTGCTCATCATGGTGTGAATTTGGTGTCGCCCAGTGATACGATGCACTTGAAATTATTGAAAATAAACAATGTTTTGGGTCATGGAATAAATGCCGTTTCGTTGACTGGGGAAGGTCGTGAAAGTGATGAATCGAGCTTTGCACCGCTTAAATCTTTAGAATTACCCTATCACCTATTTTCACTTATCGATATTTGTGACAATAGCAAAGAAATTGTCATCGAAGAGCGTGTTATTTTGTACTACAAATACGACAACGATCCAGTTAATTGTGTCAAAATATTCAATAGCGCTTATCGCGTTAAACCAATCGGATTCCGTTTGTTGCAATCGAATCTATTCAATCATTCGAAATTGTATGGAAGACGTGATTCAATACATTTATTCGATGGTGACTTGTACAATCTGACGGCAACGCATATTGATACAATCGAAGCTGATAGCAATAATGAAAAACGTTTGTTCCGTACAAATGGGCCAATTTTAAGTGTTCGATTGGTTGCGAGCGGAGCTCCATCTACACATGGTTTCTTTGCTGAAGTTGTTACACTGCCCGCATCTGCCATTGGTTTTAGTAAGTCATATATTGTGTAATAATATATTTTTAAGGGCCAAAACCAAATGTAATGCTAACATATATGTTAATTTATAGATCGTGATGCGCAACATAATATATCGCTGTCAGAAATATCGGGTGCCGTTGGAGGTGCATTAACCTATGTAACAGCCGGTGAAATATCACCATTATTAACACTTGAAAATAATCGCTTCATCAATAATTGTCGAAAACTATATGGAAATTTTTCGACTTGTGAAGCTGCCATCAAATTAGACGTACAAAATATGCAAACATTCCATTTTCAAGTTAGTTTCGAAATTCATATCACAAATAGTACGAATGTACATGATGCAATAATTGTTGTTGTAATTTTCGATTTTTCATTAGAACAATTTGATGAAGGGGAATCAAGGTGGAATCATGATAAATGCCGACTCACGAGGTTCGGCAACATCATTGCGCGCCTACATTCATCACAGTTTATTCGTTGATAATAATAATCGACCGAGTTTATTAATGGAAGGCAGACAATCATCGCCCTATCAAGAGGTCACAATATTCAAAAATTATTTCTCACAAAATAAAGCGGGATACGCTGATGTCATTGCACTTCGACAAGGTATTTATATCAATCTTATTGATTGCGTAGCTTTATTCCAAATTAATTTTATGTAGAAATTTAATTTGATTTGATTAGATATTGCACATATATTTTAATTGTTTTTTTTTTTACGTGACAAGTTGTGTCGAATTTTAGCTACAACTATGTGCATAGTAATCGCGGTGGACGAATCATTGAAATTTCTGGATTTGACAAAGTTCGATTGCCCATTTATCAGACCACTACTCACAATGGTTTCTATGAGTAAGTACAATACATTAAATTCATCCACAAAATACAAAGATTTACATTCATTTCGTTGTTTTTACAGTAATGTTGCAACCGATTGGCATGGTCGAGCCACAATCGTTGCGGGCACAGCAGGTCAACAATATGTGGATAATATCTTTTACAATCCAGACAATGACTACGAAATGATCACGGTCAATCGATCAATGTAAGATACTATTTCTTATTCTCTGGTTTGAACAAAAAAAAAAGAAAACATTGCATGTTCAAATAATAATACTTCGATGTAGTTATTAGATTAAAAAAAACTATTCTACTTTCTACAGTTTAAAGTACAAAATCCCAACCCCATCTTTCATTCCGCATCTCAAAATTAGATATAAAATGATTTTCTCTCGAAAGATTTGAAATGATTTTAATTAGCTTTGAAAAAATGTAATTTTCCTCTTCTATTTCTCTTTGTATTTTATTTTCTTTGTTCGGTGCTGGTTATATCGAATGCTATATCAAACTATAGATTTGAATTCCAGTTTTGGAACAGGTAAATATTCGCCAAACATTTTAACCACAAAATTAAATTAAAGTTGGCACACACTAATATCACGTTTAATATTAAATGTAATGAAATTGATGTATTTGAAACATTTTACAGTACGGTGGATTTGTGGAAAACAAGAATTGATGCGGCGCATAATTATTGGAGTTACAATGATACGTTGGCTGTAAGTGGCCGAATTCGGGATAAATCAGGTGAGAATAGTATTTAACATGCTCTAAATCGAAGGTCTTTTGCTTAAAGATTACAAATCATTCTTACATTCTTCAGACGATCCTCTTTTGCTCGAGGTGAATTATATGCCATATCAATTGAACAATAAAACCATTTTGGATGAGAAATGTCCGCCGGGATGGTCGCTGATTTTGGACACATGTTACATGTATGTATGGCCATTTATTTAACACACAGCGTTAAATTCATACTCCCCGCATACAATTTTGCCCGTTAATAAAGATTCAATTATCGCCGGAATTAATAATAAACTCTTGGCCCTCTTTCAACTCTTTAGCTATGTTGGTGCGCCAATGACCTTTTTCGAGGCGCGTGAATTCTGTCGATCGGATAACGCAACAATGCCATTCATTCGTGGATCAAACGATATTTTATGGTTATACTTACAAAGGCAAATGACGCACTTGCGATACCCTGAAAAGATATGGATTCAAGATTTAAATCATTTGGAACAATGCACCAGTTTTATTTATCGAAGCATTGAAATCGATGACTGCGACAATAAGCGTGGTTTCGTTTGTGAAATTGATCCGAGGGTAAGAGTCACTTTACTTTGATACAAAAAGACGATTTTTACATTTTCATACATTTTTTTTTTCAGGTTACGCTCTCGCCATTGTCTTGGCAAACAGACATCGCTGCCGTTGTTATGATTAGTGCTTTAATTTTGGCCATTCTTTTATTGTTTTTGTGTTTATTTTGTTGGTGCTCAAAATCACATCATCGGCACATGCAGCGTTTGGAACGTCGTAATAGTATTCGCCAAAGTTTACGCAGTCTAAATGCAATCGATCCGCAAGGTTCATTGCGTCGTCGAAACTATGTAGGCTTATGTTTTTATGAATTATTTATTTAGTTTGTTTTTGTTATTTAATTTTTCGGTTTTATTAATGCTTTTGTTGTTTTATTATTTCTAATTTTCATTTTAATTGGTTTGATTTGATAGAGCATGACAAGATCGACCGATACTTTGACGAAATCAATAATAACAACGCCGGATTTGAAGAAGATGATGTCAAAGGGATCGATTGATTCAATGGACAAGAGTGTCATAAGTTCAAATCCAAGTTTGGGCGGATACGATAATCAAAATATGCAACAAAGATATGTTACACAAAAGAACAAATATAGTCCCACCAATTCGGATAGTACAACAACAAAGAAGGATTCAACATATGATCCAAAATTGACGAATGCACCGTCGTACGATCCATACGGTCAAAATTTCGAATTATCATACCGAAATGAAGGTTTCCGTGATAATTCAACGTTTACCACGCGCAATAATTCATACGGTACAAATATAAATGACGACACACCCATCGTACACCACACCGATATGGATGATTCGGTTTCCGATTACTACGGAAAATCGAGCACATTGCCAATGCAACCACGAAACAATGATAATTTATCATTTTTAAGCGAACTTAAACACCAACTACCCGAATATGAACACTTAAATTCGGGACATAGCAGTTTCTTAGCATCACACGATCAACCACCAAATTCATTTCAATCATTTTCACAAGAAAAAAAGAGCAGCGCATCACATTCACCGAAACATGAGACACAATCGAAATCAGATGGGAAAAAACCAAATGATTATGCACAGCCGAGCATTCGCATGATTGATCATGACACCCGTCGACCAAATTCATATTATACAGCGATGAAAAATGCACGTGATTCCAAAAATGTCGCACACATTTCGACATCGAATCGACGACCCAAAGCTGTATACCAATCGTCATCTGTTTATGATAAACCAATCATCAATCTCAGATCCAAATCAGAGGCACTGCTCGAAGCGAATTTTGACGAAACTGCCGCCACACTCGATCAAAAAATGAAAAGTGATAATAAAAGCTACAGCCAACCAATGGAGACTGCTATGTAAAATTTAATTCTAAGCATTAGAATCGTTGATAAGCTAAACAGATAACTCGAATCATACACTCATCAATATCCGTCTAACATTTACTTAAACGCATTTCATCGAATCGAAACGAATTTAGTGTTTTAGAGTCAGATAAAGACAAAGCGAATTATTTTATGATATTGATAAGCGAACGGATAAATTAAACAAAAATCGAACGAATGAGATAGAATGCTATATTTTCAGTTGAAACTTTATTCAAAAATGTATATATATTTCAAATTTTTATATTTTCAAAACGAACATAATATAGTTTATTTTTGATAGAAATTGACAATTTTTTTTGTTACATTATCCAAATATACTTATGTAAAAAAGGAATAAAAACGAAAAATAAATATATGAAAAATAAAAACGAGTGCAATTCATCAATAAAAAAAAAAACTTTTTCATGTGGTTTTAATAGTTTTGACGATAGTCGAAAGTATGAATGACTTTAAATCAGTTTCATCGATTTTTAGTTTGACGATCTGCCTGTTGAAATGAAATTATGAAAAAAAATTACATTTAGAATTGAAAATGATGATACATACTTTCCAGTCCACTTGTAATTCTTCCGCCGTCCACAAGAAGACATGTTCCATTTACGAACGACTCTGAAGCCAAGTAAGCTATGGCAGAAGAGGTATCCGATAGTTCGCCAACTCTGCCGACCAAATAGTCTTTTTTAATTTCTTCATAAAATTGAGTTTCGTTCGACTTGTTGATTCCGATAGCTTCAAAAAACGGTGTTTTAACAATCCCTGCATTGAGACTGGAAGTTTATATTTAAATGATTGTTTAAACCGTTTAATTATTTTCAATTTTATTATTTTATGGTTAAAATACCTATTGACACGAATGTTTTTCGGCGCCAATGTCAACGCTGCACATTTGGTGAATTGATCGAGTGCAGCCTTCGATATACTGTATGACATGAAAGAGTCAAGAGCTCTCATGCCACTAATACTAGAGTTATTCACGATATTGCCTCTAGTCTTTTCAAGATGCGGAATGGCCAAATTACTCAGAACGATTATCCCTCGTAAATTGGTTGACATAATACGATCAAATTCGTTGACATCAAAATTGACAACAGAATCGGCACCCAAAACTCCGGCATTATTCACTAACACGTCCAATTTACCGAAATGCTTAATTGTTTCATTTATAATGCGTTCAGCATCTTTAGTCACATCAGCAACGATTTCAAGTGGTGTTGGACATCCCGCTTTGATAATTTCCTCAGCAACTGCTTTTAATCGCTTCTCATTTCTACCGACCAATGAAACACTGGCACCTTTTTGCGCCAAATGTAAGGCAGCATGGGCTCCAATGCCGGAACTGGCGCCAGTGATTAGAATTACTTTATTCGCAAAACTCATTCTAGCACAATTTTATATTCTAAATTCAATATTCTGAATACAATTTCAACTTGAACGCTAGCTTATGACTGCTGAGAATTCATAGAACACACAATGGTATTTATATCAATCTTATTCATTGCTTAGCATTATTACAAATTAATTTTATGTAGAAATTTAATTTGATTTGATTAGATATTGCACATATATTTTAATTGTTTTTTTTTTTACGTGATGTCCAATGTTCATAGTGACATTTTGTATCTTCAATTGAATGGATTATTAGGAAAATCGGACCTTTGGTTTCATAAAAACGTAATATCTCCATACAACGGTTGGAATATTTTGAATGAAACCAAAACGTTAGAAAACGAATAATACTTTAAAGTGTCGGTAAAAAATTAATGAATGCCGTAGGTAGAATTACAGAATAAAAATGTATTGATTTCATGAGCTTCGTTTTACTGTTGAATGACACTCATGCATCTTACGAGATGAACATATTGTGCACTCTGAATTGTGTACTTGGGGGGTTTTTGGGTACGATAAAACCGAATATGATGTTAGTTTTGCAATACAAATAATTTTCGACACACTTTTCATACAAAAATTTCAAAAAAATTGAATTTTTTTATGGAAGCCATGCCTGTATGATATCGTAATGAGCTGAAACTTTGCACAGGTTATTTTTATCACACGAAAATAACATTTTGGAGGTACCTCCCGAACAAAATTTAGGATTTTTTGCTCAAAAACGAAAACTTTGTATGGAAGGTACCACTCAATTGTATTAAAATTTCTTCAAACTTTCAGAATTTTAGCTTTTTGTAAAGAAAATAACATCTTCAAATTTTCACATGATTACGATATCATACAGGCATTGAAAAGTCTATCAAAATTATTTGTATCGCAAAATTTAAATCATATTCAGTTTTCTCATGAATTCATATTTACGGTAAAAGATACGTAATAAATACATGTTGTGGATCACAGTGCGGAAAAGTTCATCTTACGGATGAAAGACATTTTATTTTTATTAAATATAATAATCGTAATTACCGTATTTGACATAAATTTCATGTGTTCATTCTTCTGGGACTGAAAGTTTTATTTAAAATTTTATCGAATAGGAAAAAGATCTGCTCTTCATTTGTAACTCATTTTACGCATTATTATCTATGTCACAAGTAAGACATGAATGACATTTTGGGCAAAATAAAATTTCCAATAAATCGATGTCTTCTTTTTCTACTATTAGTCAATCTATTAGTTAATCTTTAGAAAATTTAATATAAAAATTCATAAAACACTCTTTTTCGATATATTTGGCACTTAAATAAGTGGAAACAACACAAAGAAACAGAATAAAAAAAAAAATCTGCCTCCTGCCAGGATCGAACTAGCGGCCTCTGGTTATCATGTTTGTTTTTCACTACAAGACCAGCGCTCTGCCACTGAGCTAAGGAGGCGTGTGAAACAAGAACGATTATTTTTCTATTGCTGTCAAACGCGCCTATTTTTCTATAGCATTAGCGTATGTTTAATGATGATGGCGATCAGCAAGATTGAGTTAGAGACATTTACAAAGCAATGTATGTAACGCAGCGATAAGACTTATTATAAGCTAATGAGGTGCATATTTGTTTTTTAACTATTAACGTCATCAATTCGACAACAAAAATTTCTTTTTAGCGAAAACGTGAGTTTTGGTCCATACATAATGAACAGATTTGTTCTCGTACACGTATCGACGGTACTTTTACAATTTTTACAATCAACAATGATCTGTGTGGTTTAGAGTTTACTTCTCCATATGATCGTACATCATTTTTTTCTATCACTTTCGTTTTTGTTTGATTTTCTTTTTCTTGTATCGATAGTTGGGTTTGTATTTACATAAATGTCAAATGTCATATGCAATATACTACATAAAAGACACTTATTACGCAAATGCCGGCGCTTGATGTATTCATTGTCAACAAAAATAATAATTTCAATTTTATGATCGTTGTGAGGAAATTGTTGTCTAAACTATTGCTTCCTGTAGATACAAATAATTTTTTGATACATAAAATTGATATAAAAAACATGACAGAGAAAATAAATTTGTAATGATCACATTCAACGATTTTTTAAAATAAGTCAAATCCTTTCAAACCTTAATTTGATCAAAGAAACATTTAATTTATTGACTTTTTGTCTAAAAAAAATATATATCTCTTTTGAATTAGTTCAAATGAATAAACAATTGAACATAGTGTTTATCCTAACAACAAACCAATACAAAGCACAAACACAAACTAAACCATCAAAGACGCACACCTCAATGCTTAAGCATATGACGTTGTTTGTGTCTCGGATTTTTTTATTTGAGAAAAAATTATAATTCACTAAACTTCGAATTTCCAGAAATAAGTATATATGCGATCTGAAATAGTTTATATTCGTTCTCCCTTGTGGAGAACATATACTAAAATTGGAACGATACAGAGAAGATTAGCATGGCCCCTGCGCAAGGATGACACGCAAAAGCATGAAGCGTTCCACATTTTTTTGTAAAAAATCCATTGAACTCTGTTTAGACCGAATTTTTTTTAAACTTTTTTATGAAATATTTCATTTGCTACTTTTTTTTTCAGTATTTTTATTCTCGTCGAAATCGAATTGGATATTTGCATGACAAAAATAGAAAAAAAGTAAAAAAATATATATTTTTTGGTCCCGGCGCATTTGTTACACTATTAACTCCAACTTAATACATGCCATGTATTATGGCTTCTTAATTTGCTTAACTCACTCATTGTATACGGGAAATCAGTTGCATTTGTATTATTTCCATAGTGTGAATTATTGAATAGATTTATGAACGGTAGTATCCAATTCAACGGTTTGCTTCAATGGTACAACCAATAGTGTCGAAAAAAGGAAATGCATAAAATGTTAAACTTTTTTCGTGGAAATTTCCAGTGTCATTTTTCTGTATAACATGAAGAACAGTAGTTCAATAAGTGACGCTCCATTTTTAGAATAAGTTTTTTTTTGTGAGTCCAAAAAAGAAGTACATTACGGCAGTTTGTCGACGAATTTTGGCCGCATTTACTCACTTTTGTCATCCGTTACTATGGGTTTGATTTCAAAACAAATTTCAAAAGTATTTTTTTTTCTTTAATGATATAACAAATGAAAACGCTGTAAACTAAATAAAAAGGTGAAGAATATCCACATGAAGGATTGCTGTTGTAATGAATTCAAGAAGGAATAACAAAATCTTGATAATCAAACATTCGGGCAAAGGCAATCAAATATACTATGTATTTATTTAATTTTTTTACTTGCGAACATTATGAAACTATGAAGGAAAATATTTCCATTTGGATATTGCTCAATATTGTTCAAACACTTCCTTATTTTCCGATTTTATTGGGCGTTTAATTTTAAAAGCATTTTTCGGAATAATACAACCGGTATACAATCGTCGACCATCTGGATATTCGTGTGTTCTGTGGCCAAGTCTGCCGGTGAGAAGAATTCGATCTCTTCTTGTGACATTTTTTTCAATGTATTTTCGAACACATTCATCATATACATATACTTGATGAAAACATGCTTTAGAAATCACCTCACCTCGCTCATTTCTATAACGAAAAATAAACAACATGTTTTTAATTAGAACCACCCGAAAGAGTTGAAAATTTCGAGCAAAAAACAATTCCAAAAAATGCTCACGATGATGGGCGATGAGTTGCTGCCACAAATGAGCAATATTCGTCTTTGAACAATACATGAGAAGCAACATTACCAAGAATTTCAACGAAATTTATGTCGTCAGAAGAGCAACATACATCAGAAGCAACCAAACTTTTAAGACTGTCAAGAAAACTTTTGTCGTCATACAATTTTTCCAATGAATCACTGTTGTCCAATGTATGCGTTTTATACGCTTTAATTACGACTTCTGTCACAGTTTTTCCATCACTCATTTCGACTGGAATAGAAAATAATTTTCCGGTGACGTGAATTCGTTCGCCGGGTGTAATACTTGGTTCAAATCTCGTGTGGACATTATGAATAGTACTATAATAGAAGAAGTAAATTGTGACAAGTACTATTGTGGAAAAATAATGCGTATCGAAATTATCCTAATATAAATAATCATAACAAGAAAAAAGTTGGAAGGGAACTTACTATTTTGAATCTGACTCCTCTGTTTTGATTGAGAGTGAATAGGTTCCACTTTTGAGAATGAAGGGTTCTTTAGTCAATGTTCCAACTATTCTTACTTCATTAATATCTACAGAGAAATTAACGTATTGATCATTTATTTTTAAATTTCAAATATAACCTCAAAATCGAAGAACACGATACGTCTTGGAACTGAATTCAGATTTAATTCTTTACCTGGTTTTCTGACAATCGGTGTATTTGTGCAGAATCGCACCGGGAAATCGAATGATTTTTTTGCTTGGATCAAAAATGTTCGAATCATTTTGGTTTGAATTTTATCGCTCCGTGAAAAGTGAAATAAAGGCTTTCAATCGCTGGTTCTTCCTAGACTTTGACAGTTGCTATGTGTCATTCAATTTAAGTGTATCCCGATGACACTTCAAACAGTTTGAGCTTCGAAAAAGGTCGGTACGAAATAAAACCTCAATTTCAAATTGAATTTATTTACTTTTTATTTTGATTAATATCATAATGAACAAAATCTTAAAAAATGAATTGAAATTAAGCGAAAGATAAAAATTAAACTTTAATTATATCATCCGATTATATCAAATTTATTTTATTATATTTTCGCAATAATGTCAAGTGTCTATCATCTCTAATAGCAAAAAAACTCTATTATACCCGACACTTACTTTTGTGGAAATAAAATAGAGCGATTGTTTTGGTTTTGCCCATTTCCAATTGAGAAGTCTTTCGATAGATGAAAGTAAATAGGCGCGTTTGACAGCAATAGAAAAATAATCGTTCTTGTTTCACACGCCTCCTTAGCTCAGTGGCAGAGCGCTGGTCTTGTATTGAAAAACAAACATGATAACCAGAGGCCGCTAGTTCGATCCTGGCAGGAGGCAGATTTTTTTTATTCTGTTTCTTTGTGTTGTTTACATTTCCAATTATTTATTAAGTGCCAAATTTATCGAAAAAGAGTGTTTTATGAATTTTCATTTTAAATTTTTCAGGTTTATTATTGACAAAACGCCTCTGATTAATTGTGAATTGAAACTGTAGGCAAATCTCAGATGGGAAATATTCACAGGAAATGAAAAATATAGTCAACAATATCCTCAAAACTCTAAACTAAATGTAAATTCATTTTCGTCAAATGATTCGCTTCTAATCTAAAATAATTTCAAACAATTTCCGTTTAAAAACTAGCAAATTCAATGTTTAAACGAAAGTTAAAAAAATTTTTTTTTGGTAAGTTGCACATGTTCTATCGTATATTATCGCTTGCCATTTGTTTAATTTATTGTTCCCCTTAACAATACCATAAAGTAAATCAAGACAAGCGAAATAAATTTCCGTTTCCCAAAGTGCGACGAAAGCAATAATTTATCATTGATATTAAGCTTATATTTCAGAATTGATTGTATTGCGTTATAGCGCTTTCGTTTACGTCATCAACGCTTTATGCGCAAGTATCGAGTAGTAATGAAACTGGAAAATATGGATTATAAAATTCTCTTTGTAAACATATTTCAGTGCACAATGTATAAAACTGAGTAAAACATATGTCTCTGAATTGAATGAAATAAAAAAAAGTGAGTGCCTCCTGCCGGGATTGAACCGGCGACCCCTGGTTTACGAGACCAGTGCTCTACCACTGAGCTAAAGAGGCGATAAATGCTTTTTAGCTTCATTTACAGAAGAAGTGTGAGCCCTTTTTCAATACTAGCAAACTCAACATGTTGCTTTTTCTTCAAATCAACTTGTTGGAGCGATTAAAAAACTGATTTTTGACAGCTATGTTAAGGTTAACATGATCTATAACAAAACATGCATTATTTCAGATTTTTTGAGGCCGGTGAAAACTACAAAAATATTCATATTAGATTTCAATTTGACGATTTCTGTTCTTATTATTACGATGACAAACTTCCAGCACGATATTAATGATCAAAATTATAAAAAAATATATATAACATAGATGATAAAACAAGTAATTTTCATGTTTCACCTTAAATTCAAACATTTTTAAGATTTTGAATGCAGTATTTTTGTGATGTTATTTCTTAATAAAAAGTAAAAAAAAAATGAAACAAGGTTCATCGAACAAAAACAATTAAATTTTTACAAAAATATCAACAAAAAGCCTGCTTTCAGCAAAAATCTCAACTCTAAACCTATTTTCTTGACAAGTATTTTTTTCACTCCTTTTTGTCTCTTCGCAACAACTTTGATCATTTTAAGACTATTCCGATGAAAAATTGGAATAAGAAAATTAAAAAAAAAAACAATTCAATCATGTTTAGACGTTGAAAAATTACTATCACTTTTTGATTTGTAGACATTCTGAATTTGAAGCAATTCCAATTTGAGATAGAAGTAGTTACATATTCAAGCTGAGAACGGGTGCAAATATCCGGTGTTAGTGATACTTTTAGTGAATTTTGATTTTATGAGTTTTGAGCTATAAAAAAACAAAGTATTTCTTTTGTCTCCAAATAAAAATGCAATTCATGTATTTAAATGATTTTTTGTTTTATTATTGTAAATAATTTAGTTTTTCGTTCGTCCAAATAAATAATAAAAATTTATGTCTATGTTGTTGATGTTTGTTTAATATTCTTTTATTTTTTTGTTGGGAACTGAATTGTAAATTAAATTCATGAAAACTTTGTTCATGGTGTTATTGCTTAAATTTTAACTAAAAATTATAACTACCGACGATTAAATCGTTTGTCTTGTGAAAACGATACTTCTACGCTGACATTGGACAAACTAATATATGGAAATTATTTTAAAATAAAAAGTGTCTAGGATTTGTATTGTTTAGTTTTATTACAATAATCATAATCATTTTGTAGCTTGCACAAGCTGCTTTCATATATACTATATAAATATCATTTTATATCATGGAAAGGGATTACTTACATTGACACTGTCAGCGGATGACATATTAAATTTGATTATGTGTTTGTTGTTTCATTATTTACTTGACTAATACGAAAATAAATAAAAATACATTTTCCCATTTGGATTTAAATTCTATTCTGTAAATTTATCAATCTGGTTAAATGTATAAATTTTTTTTTACACTTTGCAAGGTTAAAATCAATGATCGCTTGTCAAAGCGAAATGGAGTAGAGAAACAAAAAGACAAAATTATTCTTACATAAATACTACAATATTATAATTATTTTTTTGATTCGCTAAACTTAATTTGTGAGTTAAATTTGTCGTGTAACAGTTGATTTATCAGAGAAATATGATGAACATCGTCTTTCTGCATAAGATTTGTTTTCAATTATATTACACGAATTAGACACTATATCTCTACTAAATTTCAAATTCTATGCAAAAACCATAAACATTTGACTCTTCTCATCTAAATAGCTTTATATCATACAAATGTATTTATGTAACGTGTGAATTGGTGTGGGTTTTTTATTTTGTTTATGGAACATGATTTGTATTTTTCTTTGTACGCGGGGGTTGTCGTACATTTGAGTAGGTGCGTGATGTTTGTGACTACATCGCTGTGTTTGTGTGTTTGTGTGTGTGTTTCATTTTTTGTTCTATCGATTTACTAAACAATGTTTGCTCGTCCATTTTTATAAAATCAACTCAAATAACGAGTACTAAATCTGTTTAAATCTAATTAAGTAGTAGTTTCTGCAATGGTTTATTACTTCGTCAATGACTAAATGAAATCATGGCTTTACGATTTAAAAGTGTTTGTGTGTGGATTGCGCATGTGTGTGTGTATTGATTTGATCTCGACATTTATGAATCCAAATCATCTTGTTGCGAACTGAAGTAACTAACCAAACCACTAAATTCACTTGTGCTACCGCCAGCACCGGGCTGTCCACGTTCATCATCACCATCTCCGGTTGGATTTCGGCCGGCCAATGCGGCCAAACCGAGGCTTGGATGTGCATACGCTGGCAATCGATCGTGAGCCGATGGATTTTTATTATCAAATGGTTCGAATGTACCAATTATTGCACCTGATCTTCGATCGGCTGCTGCAGCTGCCGCATAATAACCACCAAATGGCAAATTTTGATATGCTCCTATACAAAGACAAAAAATAAATCATTCAATCGATTTCGATTCATTCAGTTCAAAAGTCAATGATTTCGGTTTACCTGGGAAATTTTGTGGGGAATTCGTAGCATGTTCGAGTGATTGTAATGATCGATGCATTGGCGGTGGTTGAATATTTGGATAGCCGCCATAAATACCAGGTTGCCCTCGCCTATAAATAAAGAATATTTATTTAGTTTTATTTTTGTGTGTGTTTTTTTTAAGCTAAATTATCGTAACCAAACTGACATATACATTGGATGAGGTGGTAGATGACTGCTTGCGTGAGGCGGTGGAACTAAAGGCGGTGGTCTTTGACCTGAGGCAACGGTTACGTTTGGCGTATGATATGGTCGTGAATGTGCTCCAGTTGCCGTTGATGGTATCGAATGTGGTGGCATTGATGTGTTTGGTGCATAATATCGTTGTGGCGGAGATTGTCCTGAAATAATGAAGAAAATTTCATTAGAAATCAATTACTATTATACACGAATTAATGCATGATTGCACAATTACCAGATGGGAAAGGTTGTCGTTGTGATGGTCGTGTCAATCGTGTAATGACCGATGCTTGAGATCGACTGCTTGCTGAATATAGTGATGGTGGAGTGGCGATTGATAGTCCGGCTTTATCAACTAATTTAAGAAAAATACAGTAATTTTCAATTTAATGCGTGATTTTTTCGCAAAAAAAAAGAAGAATATGTACCTGGATTGGCTGATAACCGTTCCGATAAGATGGATGATGGTGGTTTCGATACGTTCGGAACATTTGGTATTGTGACTGGTGTTGATTGAGTGATACCACCCGGTGAAACGGTAACATTTGGCGGTGATGTCAATGATTCTCTGGTCGGTGTAATCTTTTTTCTACTTCGTGCTCGTTTTTTCGCCGACGGATCGAGTAAATCTTCGGGTGGCTTGCCAAGTTCGGATGGATCCAATAGTCGTGTATTTTGTACGTTCAATGTTGATGGTATAATATGATCACGAGCTTGTGCTAGGCCCAGCATGGCCGATGCAGCTGTTTGTTGCATTGGCGGCAGCCGTGGCGGTTGTTGTTGTTGAATCACCGACGAATGAGCAATGACCGACGATGTATGTTGAATGGTTGGCGATGTGAATAATTGTGGTGTGAGCGCATGCTGTAATACTGATGGCATATTGAGTGGAGTATTTGGTTTGTTTGGTGTTAAAATTGATGTATGTTGTATTGTTGGTATTTGTGGATGTGGTTCTTTTGATAATGGTGCGATAATTGGTGAAATGTCGTCTTTTGTTTTTCGTCCCCGTTTTTTTGGTGTTGTTGTTTGTTTGCTGTTTGCACCTTGAAATTGTGCCGTATACATTGATGGTGGAATATCGGGTATTGTTAATTGTGACGCTGTCAGTGGTAATGGCGATACCAATGATGGAGGTATATTCACTGGCAATATAACGCTTGCACCAGTTTCAATGGTTAATTTGGTCGGTGAATCGTCTTTTTTCATTGGATCCGTTAATGCATCTTTTAGTTTACGATTTCGTATAGTTTCACCGGCCAATTTTAATTGTTGTTGTGCAAATTCTTCTTCTTCCATCATTTTGGCAATCGCATCTTCGTCCATGTCTTCGGGATCAAAATCTTCTGGCAAATCATCATCGAAACCATTCGAATCGTTATCGCTGGCATTTCGATGTAAGATGGCCGATTTCTTTAGATCAACATCGAGCGCTTTGGCTGATTGGATGATTTGAGGTGGTATCGTTGATAACGAATCATTTTGTGGCGGTGGAATTTGCAGTGATTTATCGTCATTTTCTTTTTCAGCTAACATTCGCTTGATTTCCTCTTGTTTCTTTATGAATGCAGCACGTTCTTCTGGCGGTGTATCTACAGTCAAAATATTCATTTATTTACTTTGTTTTCTTTGTTTCATTACAAAGTATTTTTTTAAAGAAAAAAAATCTTACCTGGACGTTTAACTCCGGGCTTAATTCCATCGTCTGAACTATCGAAATCGTCGTCCAATAGATATGGCAGTTTTTTGCCACGTGTTCGACGACTTTTTGGCAGCACTTCATCGCCATATTCTTCATCAGTGTCGTCGTCATCATCATCATCGGAGATTTTCGATTTTTTCTTTGCGGTTTTGCCTTTGAATGATCGCTCACCATCTGGCTTCTTCTTACGATTTTTATTGTTGCCGCTACTTTTGAATGACGATGCTTTCTTTTTCTTCTTTCCCCAAGATCTGTCACTTTCATCGGTGCTGTCGTCACACAAATCATCGCTATCAACGTCTTCCTCTAGCTCTTCCGAACTATCGTCAAATTCATCAAAATCCGATTCGACTTTCTTCTTCTTCTTCACAAGTGGAACATTATCTTCATCATCAAACGATGAATCATCGATGAAATCAGCATCGTATCGCTTTTTACGTTCACGAACCGAACGTCGAGTTGATATACCGCCACGACCTTTACAAATAAAAAAAAAAAAAACAAAGAAATTCGATAAATGAAAAATCGTTGACAAACAATACAATCGTCTTACACACGTGTGTGTGTGTGGAAAAGTAAAAAATATGCAGAAAAGACTAACCTTTTCTTTTCTTCTTCACAATGCTGTCCAATGAACTTTCACTAGGCGCACTTGAATCGTCTTCTTCTTCGTCATCGGAATAGGAGCTGGTGTTGAAGTCATCGTCTGATGAATCGGCATCTTCCTCTGAATCAATGTCCAAACTATTCAGTTTCTTCTTCTTTTTGCTTATATTCTTTGAACGCTTAATCGCTTTCGGTCGAATCGGTTCTGAATCGCTACCATCAGACTTATCGGCTTTCGATTTCAACGGTTGATCATCCGAATCATTATCATTACCATCATCATCCTTATCATCGTTTTTCTTTGTTTCACCAGCTAGTTCACGTTCTTTTTGCTGTTCTTCGAGTTTTTTCAGACGTTTTTCTTCTTTAACCGCATCGATAATGGTTGATATATCTTTGCCACGTCCCAAATTACCAGCACCGGCCACTTCATCCATTTCCGATTTGATGGCACGATTGATCAGTTCATCGTACTCGTTAAATCGGTAACTAACATTGGCTTGACGTCGTTTGCGTAATTTGTAAATTGGTTCGTTGTCCGATGTATTGTCACTGCTGCTATGTTCACTGCTTTCAATTCGATTACGTTGTCGTTCTGTTCGCGGTCTTGTTCGTCGTTCGCTATTGTTTGCCTTTCCTTCGGCCTCACTTTCTTCGTCCGTTGACGATGATTCATCTGTGTCATCCGATCCGATATCTTGAGCGCGTGAACGTTGACGATCTCGTCTTGTATCTTTTATAACATTTGCTTCACTGATTGTCGTTAGCAATAATCGTTGACGTTGTGCTTCTTCAATTTCTTTCTGTTGCACCATATTATCGTACTCGATAAGTTTTGCCTCCAATTGATCGATCAGTTTATCTTGTTGGCATGGCGGACAGAACCAATCTCCTTCGGGAATAACGAATAGCACTGGAATCAAGCATGAACAATGGTAACCTGTGAAGAATCAAAATCGTTAATATATATATTTACATTTCTCTGTAGTGAAAATGAATTAAAACTTTACCTTTATCACATTTATCGCACAATAAAATCCATTCGGGATGATCGCTTTTACTGCATTTTTGACAGGCATGAATATCCTCTTCTTCTTCCGATTCTTCTTCGCGGCGCTCCGTTTTATCCTTGCGTGCAGTTCGTGCACGTTTTGTTGGTACAATTTGTGATTCATCTTCAATGTCGGATTCGGGTGAAAATTCATGATCCGATCCCAATGGTGGTAAACGTTCAACATCCTCATGTTCATAAACATCTTCCTCTTCCCGTTCGCTTGAATCGTCCGAATTGGTTTGCCATGGTTTATCCTTATTGACCTTTTTAAGTCGTTTTTTCTTCTCCAATTTTACCTCACTTTCGCTATTCTCCTCTTCCGATTCGCTTTCTTTGACAACAACACCTTTCTTCTTCTTTTCCGATGCTTCTTTCATCTTTTGCAGTGCAACCTCTTCGGCCTTACGGCGTTCGGCCTCTTCGCGAATTTTAATTTGTGCAATTCGTCGTGATTGTCGCACCGGAGTCTCATCAATACTTGCTTGTGCCGATTCAATTTCAGCAATATCCAAACCAAGCAAACTTCTCTTTTTTCTTCGTGTTTCCGGTTTGATGGATGGCGTTTCGATTTTCTCTTCTTTCATACATTCAGTTTGTTCGGTTGTTTCTTCTTTGGATTCCTCTTTTATCTCATCGACTTTGACCTCTTCCACTGGTTTTTGTTTTGGTTTTGGACCTGGTTTTCTGCCACGTCGAGCCGGTCGACCTGGACGACGAGTTGGTGTGGCTATTCGAAAACAAAGCAAATTACATGCGGAATACTTACAAATTTATAAAATTCATTTATCATACCTTGTTCTTCATCAGATTGATGTTCGGCCGGTTCTTCGGGTTCTTCAGCTTTGATTTTTGTCTCTTCACTCGCACTTGGTGCTTCTACCTTTTTTTCTGCCGGCCCCACACTTTCCTCTTTGATAGGCGATGGTTTTTTCTCTTTAACATCAGGTGCATTTTGTTCCGGTGATGGTAATATATTTTCTGTTTGTTTCGAAATATCGTTTGTTGCTCGTTTCGCGTTCGGTTTTTCATTCTCATCGCTGCTCCAATCAGTGTCTTTGATATTACGTTTTTGTTCAACCGATTTGCGTAACGTTCTCTTCACCGTTTTTGGTCGCATCTTAATACGTTTTCCGCCGACTTCTTCGTCACTGCTAGCGTCTTGTGACAGTGGTGACTCGATTAATGCATCATTATTATCATCACTTTCCGACGAATGACGTGCCTTTTCACCCGATATTCGACGCTTACGATTTCGTAATTGGGCAGATCGTGTGTTTTGAGTTGCATCTTCTTCTTTTTGATCTTTTTGAACAATTGATACACTTTCTTGCGTTTCTGTGACCTCTGTCGTTTCCACATTTGTTTCGATTGACACCGGCTCTTTTTCGCTTACAATTGCTGGTACCTCACTTACGACCGAAGCAACTAAGACTTTGTCAGGTAAATCGGCTTGATCGATTTTTGATGTTTCATGCCAAATATCAACTTTGGTTTCCACGGAATCTGTGGATGATTCTTCCTTGTTTGAAGCAATCAATGTCACTTCTCCCAATGATTTTGTTGCTTCCAACTGATTTGGCACCTCCGCCGCATTGAAATCAGATTGAGCTATTTCATTTTTGTCAGTAATCTCTGCATATTCCTCGGCTGAATTGGAAACACATGGTTCCAATTGACTTATTGATGGAATTTCGATTGGTTTTTCTTCTTCGAGTGTTGGCGGCTGTTCAAACTCTTCGGTCACCTTTTCTTCGCAAATTTTTTTACGTTCGGATGCTTCTTCAATTTGATCGATCGATTTTCGCTTTTCAATCACTGGCACCGGCATCAATTCAGTAGTAGTAGTTGTCTGTGGCTCTGCTACATTTTGGTCTTCTAATGCGTCTTCGGATTTTGATTGTTCGGGTTGTGATTCACTAACGAGATCAGAGACTTCTATTGAAACGACCTCTTTCTCACTTTTATTTTGCTCGATGGCTTCCGGTTCGCATGCGATTGAAGTGGATTCAATTATATCGCTCGGAATGGACTCGCTATCGATAGTTTCATTCGAAATTGGCTCCGGTTCCAGCTCCGGCTCTTCGTGGTCAATTTCATTTAAAGGTGTTTTGGGAGATTCATTCACCACAGATTCAATTGGTGTAGATGGACTTTCAATTCGTTCCTCACTTTGTTCTTCAATTTGTTGTTCAATGCTTTCATGGGAAAGTGGCGGTTGTTCATTGTGGCTTTCAATTGGTGCTGAGGTCACTTCTGGTTGTTTGGGCGTTTCTTCGGCTTCAATTAATTCAGCCGTTTGTTCGGATGGTGTTTCATCTTGTATGGTGTTTTCGATTTGCTTAGGCAATTCAATTGGAGTTTCAATGGATGTAGGTGGATTATTTTCTAGCTCTTTACATTCTGTTTCTTCAATAACATTCGAAACACTTTGTTCACTTGTTTCTTGAACTGGTGACAATTTTCCAATTGGTTCCGAATCAATAGCATTTTGTTCGTTTGGGCTATCAGTCTTAACTTGATTATTGCTCTCATTATCCACTACATTTGAACATTCATTTTCTGTTTTTTGTGGAACTTCTTCCTCAACCAAAGGCGTAACATCGCTTTCAATTCGTTCGGTTAAATCGTTTGTTTCTTGTACTTGTTCGGATGGCTCATTTATTTCGGCAATCACATCAGTTTTGGAAGTAGGAAATTCGATTGCTTGTTCACCACTTGGTTCGTTTTCAAATTGACTTACACTACTTTGATTATCATTCTCCAGTTCACTTTTATTTGCCAAATCGTTCGTTTCATTCACAATTTCACTACTTTCATTAAGTTTATTTTCGGATTGATTTTCAATTGCCACCTTGTCATTGGGCACCCGAGGTTCTGGCCATTGCTTTTCTAGGCAACTATCATTTTCTCTATCGTTCGATAATAAATCGCTTTCAATTTGCAACACTGTACTTGTCGTAGGCAATGATTCTTCTTCAATCGATTCACTTTCTTGTACTGATATCTTAGCTAAGGCCACTGAACTATTTGATTCGATATTTTCTTTAGAACTTTCATTTGCTATTGTCGCAGCCGATGATGATTCACTCGAAGCCGTCACATTCAATTGTTCGTCGGCGTGCGTTGTGGCTTCAATTTGTGTTTTGTTTTCATTTGTTGTTGAATCATTTTTGGAAGTTGATGTGCTATCGATTTTATCGCCAACATTGTTTTGTGGTTCATTTGCGAGAATGGCTACTGTTTCGTTATTAATTGAGATTCCTTTATCCGTTTCATCGGTACTGTTTGCTGTATTTTCCGGTGCGGAACATTCACTTTTGGCATCTAAGGCAATTGAATTTGTATCGTTGGTACTGGATTCGTTAGCAATTGACGATGAAGAAGACTCTTGACATTTTTCATTTTCGATGTCATTTTTATTTTCATGTGTGGCGGACGAATCTTCCGCGGTAACAACTGGTTTCATTGGACTGAGTTTTAAACAGCCAGCTGTGCCAAAGAAAAACATTGGTTTACTTTGAACAACCGGCTGTGGTGGTGCTGTTGTTGCACTGCTGCTCGGCGGTGTTTCGGTTGATTTAATGTCATTGTTTCCAACATCACAATCCCGTCCGCTTCCTTCGCCAAATACATAAATTATCTCCTCTTCAATCGATTCACCAACGTCATTGTCATCACATTCATCATTGTAACAATCTAACCACATGGTATTTTCACAATTATTATCCGTCCCAGATCCTTCGCCTTGCACATACATCGTTGGCTCTTCAATGGCTTGACCAATGCTTCCTTCATTGCCACTCTCATCCAATTCTTCATCAGACATTTCTTCACTGTCGAATTCACTGTCATCGTCTTCTCCATTCTTTTTATCTTGCATCGCTGGTCGTTTATTTTTGCTACCTGCCGTATCCGAATCATCGTCTAAACTGCGTTTTGTTGTTTTCGTATCGGTGGCAAATATTCGTAGTTTTAATTTATTTGCATTTGACGGTGGTTTCGAGGCCATCAATGATATTCGCTTTGATCCTTGTGTTTCCTGTAAAAAAAATATCATTAGCTTACCATTTTTATGAATAAACTTATTAATAATGTGTACATTTGTCGTGCACTTACATTTGACTTTGTTCCAACGGTAGTTGCACTGCTTTCACTAGCTGCCTGTGATTGTTCGTCAATTTCTGACATAATGCTTGCATCCTCCTCCTCTTCCTCACCATCGTCGTCTTCAATGCTATCGTTTTGTGATGGATTTTTAGCACCGTTTGTATTGTCACTGTTTGATATTTGTTCAACGGTCGATTCGCCGCCATTTGAGTTCAATTTTATTTTAAGACATGGTACATTTTTATCGTCACTATCGTTGGTGGTATTGTTGGTGCCATTTTCATTTTGTAATGCATCAACTTTTGCCGGCATACTATTACTGCTGCTGTCTTCATCGATAATACCAACAAGTGATGGCATAACCAGCTCATTGCCACGAAGGCATGTAATTAATTTGGCCATTTCATCGCGATTCGTTGCAACCACTTTCCAAATTTCTTCATCCAAATGCTCTTGATATATACGCAAATTGCACTGTTCGTCCACTATGCTCCAATATGCATTGCCTAGCTTATCTTTGCCCAATGGTTGACTTCGAAGTTCAGCTGCTGTCTGCGCACTGATTAGCGTACGAAAATTTGGATTCTTATCGAATTGACTCTCTAGAACCTCCTAAAATAACGAACAATGTCATCGGTAAAATATCGATTAAAACTCACGTTAAAAATGTTAAAATACCTTTAATATCCGTAGCTTAACGGCCAAACTTGATTTTTTGTAACCAAATCGTTCGACTTCCCAAGCATCTTGTGCAGAGTATGTGTAACAAAATTTGGCAAGCGCCGAATCCAGTTTGTCTGGCTGAACACTTTTTCTCGTCTTTCGCAGAAGTTTAACAAAGAATTGTTTTAACTCATCATGAACTGCAAATACAATGTATAAAATCGATAAGTACCGGTCGATTATAGATAATTCGAAATTACACTTGGATATTTCTCAACTCAAGCTAGAGTTAATTGTATACAAATGCATAGAATTCCAAGAATGAGTGTTAATGATTTGCAATTAATGTGTGATTTGTTTTTATGCCAAGTAAAATGTTCTATCAATTAAAAGCGACTAGTCATTTCTCTTTAAACTGGCATTGACAATTAAAAAAATTGCACGGGCAAATCAATGAATATGGTGCTGTCATACACTACAGATGCACATTTTCAAAATAAAAAATAAAAGAATAATTGGTCATATTTCGAATCGAATAAGATTTTTTCTATGGCTCCTATACATATATTGAATATTTGAAGGCGTTCAAAATGAATGCTTCATGCATTCGAATTCGTAATTCTGGCATTATTAAAAACATCAACAAATACATCGAAACATACACATTAGCACTCGTCTTTGAAATAAAATTGAGTGAGAATGCCGAAGGGCGACAAATGATAGTTTGTATTATTTTTCATTGTTAATCGTTTGTAAACTATGTATTGAAAGTCACAAGATGCAATGGTAAGAAAAGAAATCTTCTATTTTCACACATTTAACTCATAAAGCCAGTGTTGAAAAATGCTCAATGCCGAATAAAAAAACCGTCTACAAACAAAACACATTCACACACGCACACACATGAAAATCACTCAAAACGTACGCTTGCCATTGAGGAGGCATCACACACTCGTCACCATATATACTCGTTAGTGTATAGCCAACGCGACTTCGACACACGCACACACACACACATACAATCACACACATGCAGTCATACTATGTGTGTATAGCATTCGATGTTGTTGTTGTTGGAATTGTATGGCCTTACCCTCGTCCGTATTTTCGATCATTTTCTGTAATCGCAAAAAGTCCGGATGCTCGATTTTCAATTGGCCACCAAATTTTTGTAGAAATACACAAATTATTGCATAGTTTGGATCGTTCAGACACGATGACGTTGCATCTGTCTCCGCATTATCATCAATATTTGCTGCGTCCAATGATTTATCTACGGACGCCATTTTTCCAATTGATTCGAGTTGTTGAATGGCTCACACACTCTGTTTTTTTTTTTTTTTCGCTCGCTTTATTTTTGAATTTTTTCCCAACACAACTGCTTTTACACTGTTGCCCCGAATTTCGATTTGTTTGCGTCGTTTTTAATTTCATGTATTCACTTGTTTTTTAATTTTTGATCGAATATCAATTCGATTTCTTTATACATTTTCACAGAAGGTTTTTTTTGCGCTTTTATTCGACACACACTACTCTTCGCGATCGGGAAACAAACAAATGAGCACTCGCATTGAATGAAACAAACTAACACACAACTTTCACTCAACACACATTCGATGAATTCGGATATGTGTGTATATGCCGTACATCGATGCGATTTGTTTGAGTCATTTTCGAAAGTCTCGGTGTAGTTTGTTATTTCTTATTGTTGCCGCTCACTGAGTCATTTTGTTTTTTCGAACAACAGTTGTCATATAACATTAGCGTATACACATTTTGACATTTGACTTGCAAACGTACCGTTGAAAATACAACTATTCAATCATTTTTTTTTAAATGGCATAATCTGTTGGGCGAAATTATGCTTTAAATAACGGTATTTTGCATTAATTTTTTTAAAAAAACATTCACTGTTGACGAAGATCGATTTTACGTTGTATTTGAATCATCAGAAATGTCATAATTTTTCTCTTTTTTCAGGATTTCAGTATACGAAACGATGCAAACGGCGCAAGTGCATGAAATATATCCTTTTTCCCCATTTTTTTCATGTTGGTTTCTATGTGGGAGGGAGTCTTGTTATTGGAATCACCGAAAATTGACGTAAAACTTCCTCTTCTACCTACATATCATACGAAGTAGAGAAAATTCTTTTCAAAATATCAAATCAAAAGCCATGAACCCATTTGCTAAACATTTTTAGTTAAATTCCATTAATTTTTAATTTTCAATAAATTGTCATTGATTGTACTCCGAAATTAAGTTTGCAAAGAAACATGATTAAACTATCGACTCGACGATTTGCAGTAGTTTTATTTTTTCAGTGTTTGATACTGGTCATTGATTTGGTACGTCATACGTGTTGAAGAGGCGCGTAAATTTCCATCAAACAGGAAAATCAAATTCATTGTGTATTTTTATGTTTTTTAGGCGATAAATAGTTTTTCTTACCTCGCTCGCGACCGTAAATCGACAGTAATTTTTCTCTTTCTGTAAGTGATGCGACCATCAAATTCCAACAATGTTTTAAATGAGTGTGTTTTTTTACAGTTTGCAAGACATTTGTTTGGTGCTCGCCTTTACTGTTCTCCTGTTCAGTCTCTACTCGACATATGTGTTTCAAGTATGCAAAATTATATTTAAAATAAACAGAGTTATTAATCAATGCATTGACGCTTTTAGGCTGGTCTCGCTGAACTACTCTACAGCAAATTCCGTACTTCTCTCATAGTGTTGGGCATATATTTCATCTTGACCTTGTCACATCATATCTGGATTATTATCGATCATCACAAAACTCCCAACCGACATGATTGGTCCACATCACTTACAACTTTATTTATCATTCAGAGAATCTGTATGAAATTTGATTTGTCGCGAATTTTTTCATGAACAAAGTCAAAATTTAAAGAAAAAAACTAATTTTTTAAATTCGATTTCAGTTTCAGCATTTTATTATTACACCTACAAAAGAGCTGCCCTAAAAATGAGCGACCCACGGTTTTACGAGAATCTTGATTGGGTGTCAGAGTTTTTGGCCATTCGATAAACACCTTTTTTCTAAACCAATTAACTTTTTTTTTCATGTGATTTTGTTAGTCCTATTTCCTTTATTTATAATTAATTAAGTCCGTTTTAAATCTATCGCCGAGTTCGTAAGAAAACTGTTGATTTTGTAAAAGGCACCTGTCTGCAATAAAGTTTCAGGATTTGATTCGTATGGTTATTTTGCTGAAGAAGGTGTATCACAACTGAAGAAGTCAAACTGAAAAAAAACCTTTTCGAACCCACTGATAGAGTTAAACAAAAGGATATAGCATAAGAAGGATAAATTGCTTTAAATAATATTCAACGCAAATTCAATTGTATAAAAATGTAGATGGTATGCAATTACAACTGAGATAAAAGCATATTTTCGACTCTGATATTTACTGGAAGTGAACAAAAAACAAATACAAAGCAATTATTCGATTTGAATGAAATAAATATTTTTTGGCTAAACATATTCAACAATAAATAGGCCAAATAGAAAAGTGTATGTGGTATTTTTTTTACTCGTTTCAATGCTTCAATTGAATAAATTTCTTCATCTTCGGTTCATTCGATGTAAAATATAATGAAAATATTTCCAAACTCAATTTTACATCGAATTTACTGTACCTTTAATTTATATTCAATGTTTTGTTTACATTCTTTTAAAAAATTTTTGCTTTTGAATGTTATTGCTGCGCACTTGCATCAATTGTAAGGTGGTGCCCCCTGTGTATATGGAATATTTCAATGAAACGTATATCATATGTTTGACATTTCAAACGATGTATTATACATATATTTGGTACGAGTTTGGTAGCCATACACAACAGACAGAGATCAAAACATCGTCGACACACAACAAACACACACTGCATGAATGAGAAGCGTAATGAACGAACAAATAAAAAAAAGTTAATATACGCACACTCGTACATAACTTGACACTGAAAGAATAACAAAAAAAAATATAAGTCATAGTTTATAGTGCAGTTTTCTTTATTTTAATTTTTTCGTCTATTTCTCTTTAAATATTTATCTATAAGTTGTGTCCAAATGTTGTAATCATATTGAATGAACGAAAAGAAAAAAAATCGTTCGCAAAATAAAACGAAATTTAACGAAACTACGGCATAAATGTGTAAATTATTGAATTGAAGCAATAATTGATGGTTGTTTTGCATTCAAACGAAACGAATTTGTAAATAGTGTACTGGAACGAATTCAATGTATATTCTCTATATTTTCACATAAATATTGAATGCGGATAACGATTGAAAAAAAAAAGAATCGAGAATCCACATTTTTATAATTTGATTTACGCTGTAGCAATTGACGTGCAAACTGTAATTGTGTGGTGTGACGGAAGAGAGAAACTGCTAATGTAAGTGAATCAGTCGTAATTTGCTAGGGACGAAGTACGGAGATACACAGCTCAAGCTCAAATAGCATAAATAATAAAAAAGTAATCGCATTTTTGGGCGTTCAAGTGAAATTTGTCGATATTATTGCATCAATTGAATGAATCACATTGGAATTGTAGGTTCTTCCGAAAAAATTACCTTTTTTTTGCTTCAGTTTATCAAGTTCATTCGCGTTCATATACGTTTTTTGTTGTGTGAAATTTTCATACCTTGTCGTTTTTTCCTATTTTATTCGATTAAACATTCTCACGGAAGATTGTGCGCTGGGCCAACAGAGTCGAGGCAATATATTGATGTGTCTATGTGTGCCAACATTATTCTGTAGTTGAAATCGAAATTACGTACACACATTCGTTTGCATTACGTGATGTGAACATTTTTACAATTGACTGGAAATAATCTTGTCATCGTATCGAGGCGTATTGTGGCTAACAATTACAAAAATAGATGGCATACATCTCACAAAATCGTAAAAGAAGTAAAGACATTTTGTGGTGATAAACGTGAAATGGGTCCATTCAAATCGATTACGAATGGTGACGTATTTACACATATGTGTGTCGGTTATTCATGATGTGTGAAAAAGTGTTTGTAAACAAACGCTATAACGACTCACCATAAAATGACATACAAATAGTGAATAGACAGAGATGAGTTTGTGCAGCGCAGTTTTATACACTCGACTCTGTCGTGATCATAATATGATTAAGTCATGGGATGAACGTCCTAATTGTCTATTTTATAAAAAAAAAATCCAAATAGAACGACATTAACTTCCTTTTTTTGATTTTTGTAGAAACGTGCCGATTACAAAGGAGCAACACAAAAAAACATCGCGAAAAAGAGAAACAACAACATGGATCCACGTCAAATAACGCGTTTGGCAAAATTGCTACGTGATAATGGTGATAAAGTGCTCAGTTCGGAATATAAAATAACATTGACCGGTCAATTGTTGCGCGCACTGAATGATTCATTCACATTGATTACGGATCCAAATGAAACGTGCACACCAAACACATTTCAGGTGCTCAAGCCAAACAATGCCAAATCAGAAGTGTTCCGTGATTTGCAAATCATCTATGATTTTGTGCAAAAAGCTCAAATTTTATGTTTAGTTGCCATACCCACAGAAGAGCCATTCGATGGTGATATTGATATAAAAAAATTTCGAAATTTAAAACGTTTGGAAATACAAAAAATTCCCATCGAACAAATAGTTGGCATCCAACGGTTACGTGCACATTTACAAGAGCTAATCTGTTCGAAAAGTATAAATAGCATACAATCAATTGTTAGCCATTGTGGTGGCGATAATGCAAACGGTTTTTTATGGAATGAATTGAAAATGGCCGATTTTTCATATAATTGCCTAAAAACAATCGACTGTTCACTGGAATTTGTATCGAATTTACAACAGTTGAATCTTAGTCATAATCAAATACACAGTGTTGATGCCATTAAATGGCTACCAAATTTGAAAAAATTAAATTTAAGCTTCAATAATCTGTCACATATACCACAAAGTATCGCGTCCCGTCGACTACAATCGCTCATTTTGATGAATAATTTTATCGAGAATTTAAGCGGTTTACCAAAACTTGAAGCACTCAACGAACTTAATTTGGCGGACAATTGCATTTTGGATCACGCAGCACTCGAACCACTGGGACAATTAATTGCTTTGCAACAACTCACTTTGCACGGCAATCCAATATCGCATCATCCACATTACAGGGAAGAAACGTGCAAATATTTACACAAAAATGTTGCAAGTGTTAAGGTAAATGGTGGTAAAGTGAATTTAATGAATAAATTATGGGATTTATCGCTGTTTTTCGTTTATAGTTTATTTTAGACTCACAACCGTTGAATAAACATGAAAAGAGTTTAGTCGGATACTATCAGAGCTTCAACAATTGGTCGATAAAACATAGAGCAACAAAGCCAAAACGTTCAAGTGGCTTTTCTACGCCGGCAAGTAGACAAAATGATATGACACCAGCTAGTAGCATTGGGTCGTTTCGAAGTTTTCAACTGGAAAATAGCATGGGCAGCACAGGTTTGTACTTCTATATCATTCGAACTGCATTCCAATTGCATTCAAACACACATTCAAAGCCAACAATTCTAATATATTTTTGTTTCTTTGCAGTTGATCTACCAAATGAGTTGAGCACATCACAAATAAGCTCATCAACACAGAAAAAAATAAAAGTAAGACCTGCATTGATTGCTGACGACGATAACGACGATGGTGTCGAAGTTATCGTAAAATCAAAACCACCAAAACAAGACAAACCGATACCGACATCGGCGAATATTGACGAAATGAGATGCCGAGAGCACTTAAAGACAAAACAACAAATCGAAGAATTGCGTAACGAATACGGTGACGAATGGTTACACAGCAAGGGAGCATCAAAGGTGCAAGATGTAATGGGCATTACTCCCAACCAAGCACCAGTAAAACAATCAATCCAAACGACGGAAGAACGATTAGAAAATCTCTTTGGATTCGAAAATACGTCTCCGATAAATCGAGATCGAACATCAACACCAGTTCAAGCACAATTGAATCATGCTGACTTTGCTCACTCACCAATTGAGGTAAATTCATTCAAATATCAAAATCTCTACAAAGAAAATAAACTTTTTTTTTTGTTTCAAACAGCAATTCCAGTCGCCTGTTACATCAACGAGTGATTTCAAGAGTGTTGAAAATAGTGAACAGAAAACCCATAAAAATGCAGACGATACATCATCGATGGAGAAAACAATGTTCAAATCAACAATAAGTTACGATGAAGATTTGAGGAATTTATATCCATCGTCAACGACCAATGAACCTGAATCACCGTCGGATTCGGAAGAAAATGAAACGATTTATCTCGTCATCAACGAGACAAATCAAATTGATCTATTTTTAATTGTATCTGAACAAAGTATTCGCGAAAAAAATTCGCTGACAAGTAAAACAATAAACAAATGGAAAATGACCATGTTGGAGAGTTGTGAACATATCAGCACCGATGTGATACGCATTCGTTTCGATACAATCAAACGAGATAAACGTGAACGCACCTATAAAATGGAAAAAGGCGAAGGAAAAAAATTGGACGATTTTCTACGAAATATTTTATCACAACGACCACTATCCGATCTGATGCTGATATTCCGATGTGCCAACTGTGCTTTGCAATTTTCACAGGAGAAACTACAACGGAAAAATGGTAAATCGACCATTCAACATTTGAATTTGTGAATGAAAACACGTGTTAAATATTTTATGTCGTTGTCATTGCATAGGAAAAGATGTGAAATGTCCAGAGTGCGGAAGTACGTATGTGATTGAGATGAAAGACACTCAATCATCACCAACGTCCAAACGTTCGGAACAGGTTACACTGGATAAATCGAATTCACACAGCAGCATCGGTAAGACCAACATTCAAATACACATTTCATTTTAATTTTGTACACATTTAGCTTAAACAAGACATTACTCCCGGCAAATACATTTTCATAGACATTAATTGACATTAAATTGTTGTGAAAACATAATCTGAATAAATCATAAGGATTTATCGAATTTATGTGCATAAATAAAAATATTTTGGTTACATTGTTAGCCTAGTTGTCATTCGAAATGTATTCAAAGGGAACATATTAGTATATGCATGCGTTTGGTTTATATTTTGTGAACATTTCTGAATCACGGCTCATATTCGAATTAAATAAGATAAACACCACCAATTAAATTTATAATCCAGCGATCAAAACAGCTTATGTGCTTGCAAATTAAGTAATATCCACGGTGCACATGCCAATCATAAGATCATATCAACGGGTCTCACCTATTTAACCACATGCAAAATTGGTATTGGATTAAAAAAAGTAATTTTTCCCATTAACGTATATGATTCAACTTATTTTCACATTCAGTTCATATCGATAAAAGCTAAAAAAAAAAACACAGTAATGATTCAGCAATTTTGAATCATATTCTATTTTGTACTAACTTCGAATCTATGATTCTATGAAATATGAGTACGATCCAAAAAAAGTCTTTTGATTAAATTTCGATGCATACTCATCAACAAAAAAAAATAGCCAAGTCAATTTCTTTTGATAAAATTATTGTTGATTCACAGAAATGATGTGCAATAAATGTGATTCAATAAAAATGACTACACACAAAAAAATTTGCGGTAAAATTTAATGCAAATGCGGTTAATGAGAAGTGTGTGGTTAAATTTAAAGGTAATGCGGTAAAATTTCAGCATTTGTCTGTATTAGAATTCACCGCAATTTACCGCATTCATACAAAAATGACCGCACACGCTTAAGACTGAATGTTTGATTTTGACTCTTATACGTGTGCGGTCATTTTCGTATGAATGCGGTAAATTGCGGCAAATTCTAATACAGAAGTATCCAAATGTCTAAATTTTAACCGCATTTGCATTAAATTTTACCGCAAATTTTTTTGTGTGTAAATGTTCGAAATTGAAAAAAAAAATGAATTCATACCAAAAATTGATATTAATCACAATCCAGAAATAGTAAGAAGACTTCGAATTTAGTTGGACCTTTAATTGCTCACCAAAAACAGTGCACACATCGCATTTCTCACATTAAACGATTACATAATTTTGCACAGAGTTTGACTTAGCACTGATTTTGGACATTGACTGAAAATGTCGCAGGTGAACGCGCATACCACCCCTCTGATTTGGCATGAGATTCAACAAGATTGGAAGTTTAAAAAAGGTTGAACACCTTCAAACTCGTCTCTCTTTGGCGGTCATACAAAATCAATGCACAGAGACTAATTTCAAAAGTGACTATTTGTTGAATAAGTTTTACCAATTGCCTCATTACATTCACCAAATTCATGCGCTAGCGTCATCTGTGGTTTCGAAAAGTTGGTAAATGTAATGAAGCAGTTGATAAAACTTATTCAACAAATAGTCACTTTTGAAAAATATGCCTCAGAGATGTCAAAAATGGTAAATTTAATTCGTTGTTGGTTGATTTTATATTAAATCTACCAAAAGTGAATTAAAAATACCACATTTTTTCATTCTATTGTATTATGATTAAACCCCATTGCGTGAATTTCCAGTCAATGACCAAAAGCAGTGTTGAGTGTCACTCAAAAAAAAATCCAAGCAATTTCTTATTTATAGCTACTAATCATTGAAAATAATAACCGATTTAATAATATCTATAAAATTATATCACATATGCGATTAATTGAAAACACCGCGATCTAAAATGGTTGGGAATCAATCTACTAAACCATTAGGATTGAATGAAAAAAACGATAGCAAAACTGATCAGATTGAAAGTAAGATTTTTTGGTCGTAAATTTTAGTTTTAAATTTATTTACAAGTTAGTTGGCTTTTACCATGCACATTGTTTTTTTTTTTTTGGTTTTAATTGGGCATTTTTTAAAATAGTTTTGACTTAGTAGCAATTTTAGTGTCTTCGAAAGGCATTTTCTATGCATATTTATGTTGGTTGCTTTTGTGCCGGTGTTTTTTATTTTGCAAACTTTCTATGACAAAAATGCAAATATATGGCGTTTTTATGAATTTAGGATAAGTTAGGAATCATACAACAAATGACCAAAATTAATATTGACGATATTTTTTTTATTTGTTCTTCTTCTTTCCCTTTCGCTACGGATCAATTAAATCTCTCTAAATTCCGCCAATCATCGTGTTTCTGTTACGTTCCAAAATAAATACTCTATAACAAAAAAAAAAAAACACTAATAGATTCGGCTAGTTCATTTAATGAGAGTTTATCACAATCGAAATTATCGAATTATTCTCAAAGTTCATTCGATTCGAATCAATCATTGATCGGCAGCACAACTAATTGTGAACACACAAATGACTTAGACATCTATTTATCATCTCGTTTTGGTGCAGCAACCGAAAGTGATGTGGAAATTTTAAGCAATCCAAGCATTAGTAGTATCGAAGTATTGGAACGTTTCAGTCGACAATCGAGCCGAAAACAATCGGAAGATTCACGTTATCTATTACAAACGCAATTATATCTACAACAACATCAACATCAATTTAATAAATCGAACGATGGTTTGGATTGTCATTCACCATCGCTCGATTTGCTTATAAAATCGACAAGTAATAGTGATATTGAAGAAATTTTAGATGAACCAGATCCAAGCGTTGATTCCGTCGATCAGGTTAGAATTACACAAGCGAATGAGACACACAACGCAAACTCCGATCATGAAAAAATCGAAGTCAATGAAACATTGTTGAAGCCAAAAAAACCAATGTTGACATGCATGAATTTGACAGAGAGTAGCTCATCGGGATCGGTAACAGATAGTGTATGTACGGCGTATGAGCATCAAGCGGCCGACAGTAAGGCAACAGAAGAGACGACAATATCAAATATTATGACATCAACTATGACGCCTGTCGAACAGGAGCAAGTTCATATACCCGAAATTGAAAAAAAGGAAACAGATACTAGCAAACTCGAAGAAACGTCAATGATTTCGAATATGTTTGGCGGTAAGAAATTTTTCCTTTTTCTTTTATGCAGAATAAAGGCAAATTGAATTGCATTTTTTTACTTTCTCACACCCAATATAGGTCTATTCAATTCAACAAATATTTTAATGGCACGAACCACAAAAGGATCCAAATTGGAAGCGCCACCGTGTGAAAAATTCAAATTTTCATACAAAGAATTTGATCAAGCCGATCATCGATTGAAACTGTATTTGTATCAACACATCTTCGAAGATGACAATGAACATTTGAAATGGCTTGTGAAAGGATGTTTGTTCAATGACACAGCAAATAATGATCCAGATGCAAAACTTCAACCGGCCATATTTTTAATGTCAACCACAAAGTGGTATGTTTTGAATATTATCGGCAAAGAATCAGACGATGTCACGAAATGGGTGAAACGAGATGCATTTGGTACTATAAATCGAGTCGAACAGATTCGAGTACTTCCGTGGAAGGTCGGCATTACATTCACCATCAAACATTTTGGACATATTCATTTCTTTCTACAAGATATCATGCGAACAGACAGTTTACTTCTATTTTTTGCGAGTAAGTTCTATTGCACGACCGACAAATGACTTGATTTAATACGATTTTTTTTTGTTCTTCCACAGACAATCCTTTGCCTGTATACTGCGATCTTGAATACCAAATCTCCGAGCGCGTATCACAAAAGCTGCTTCAAATCACCAATAACGTACAACTTAAAATGTTTACAATTTTGAATTACTGTAAAATTATTGATCATAATGATGTCAGCACCGTATACGAAACCGCCGCATTCATCTTGACCGATTCGAATTTATATGTGACAACACCAAAGTATGGATGGCTCGTTGAAAAAATGGATCACGCCCGAATTGAAGTGGCCCGAGTACAGTTAATGACGGATTTGGTGGACGTTGAGAACATCGATGAGACAACATTTGCAATTAGCTTTTTGGATGATGTAAACGATATAAAGGAGACGTGGGAATGTAAATTCGAAACCAGCTCTTGTTTACAAAACACATTCGAAACGATGGCCACGTCATGGGAAAAAATTTTCAAAGTGCCTTTAGCGAATTAAAAATCCAACAATATCATTAAAATTATTGTATTCATTCATAAACATTTGTTATCTAAAGAATCCAACTTTGACCTGTATTATTTGTTTGCTATTGCTCGCACAAGCAAAAAAAAAACATTTTCAATGTAAAATTTTCCTTAAAAATTAGATCTGTCATTTTTTCATGAATCATGATTTGTTATCAAGCAAGCTAACGGAAAAATTCAATTATATGTTGACGATAAGGTTTAGTTTCCGTCGGCCCGGTTCCAGAGACTTAACCTACAATATTTAGACCCGATTTAAATTTTCTGAACAAAAAGATTCACATCTTACCGTGTACCTTTAAAAAATGTGTACGAATGATCTAGAAATCTAAGAGAAGTTAAAAAAATAAATCGTATTCGAGTTATTATTTCAGTTGTCGACTTGCAACGAACAACAGCAATGTGATGGCAATTGTTTGTAAAAAGAAGAACTGAAAATAAAAAGAAATCGCCACGCGTTTTGGTTCTTCTTTAAAAGTATTTAATGTCGTTTATAAATGTAAATTGAAGAAGATTGTCTACGTTATAAAAAATCGTTAAATATGTAAATAAACGCATCATCTGATATGTCAGACATTTAAATTGAATTCCGGCATTTTTTGACAATGTGAAATCATTTTTTAATGTTAAAATTTATGGATGAAATAAATAATTGATGAAATAAAGTCAAATTTAAAGGATGTCCCCTTGGTACACACTTTCGTGTTTTTTACTTACGACTTTTATTTGATATACGAATTTTCGAAAGTGATAATTTTTTTTTAAATAAACAGTTGCAATGTGTTATAATATCTTCTATTTATTTTCTCTTTTTCTTCAATTTCTTACCGCATGTTATCATTTGACACAAATAACTTTAATTTTCGATAGCGAATTTTTTTTGTATAAATAGGAAAGCGAAATTGAAGAGGATCAATTTATTTTGAGATTTCATCTCTGAAATATAAACTTCAAAGTTTATCAAAATGTTATATCTTCGAAGACTTTTGGCAATCGCATTAATCGTTTTGTCAATTTCAACGTTGTCAAAATGTAGTGAAGTGTAAGTATTGGAATACGTGGCTACGGCAAAAAATATATTTAAAATAACTTTATTAACTTCAACACATGAATATTTTAGAGGTCCTTCCGGTGCGGGCTCATCAGCTCATGCCGAAGATGTGGATAATTTGACAGAGCAATTCAACAGAATGTATGTTGATACACTTACAATTATAATTATTAATATTTTTTTAGAAAAGTATCTTAATTAAGAAAATATTAAATTTATCCATATTTCAGGAGAAACCGAAGGGAGTAAGTAAAAATGTGTCACCAGGTGGTGGAGCAATACTAAATTCAATTCCATTCTGCTTAATTTCGGTAAAAAAAAAAGTCCAACGTGTAAGTTTTGCACACAAAAACTGTCTATCTATAGTCAAAAGAGCTGTGTGTGCAAAACGAAAACGTTGAATTTTTTTGGAAATTGATCAGAATCGATACTTGGAGAATATATTTATTTGTGTATTTTCACATCAAATTATTTATGAATACCTTAACAACTTAATGCTTATGATTAACAGACAGCAGGAAAGAGATGCAATAGTGTAAGATCTTTTATATTTGAGTATTTCGTGGTATTCTTTAAACATTTAATTTTTTTTAACGATTTATTACTTGAACCAATAAATCTGTAGTCGTGGAACAAATGAACTAGTCTTAGAGATGATGCGCAATTCGGACGGAGAAGATAGAGCAGAACTCATTCGAGCTGTGAAGAAAGATTGGAAGTAGGTATTGTTTTCATTCAAATCTCTGAACAAAAATTATCGAAGCTTTTCATTCACAGACATATTACACCCCGCTCATTTAGAGATCAAATCCAGGCTGCGGTGGGCTTAGATAGTAAAGGAAATGTGAAGAAGAAGAAGAAGTAATCTGATGAAGCAGACCAAGTATACTCCCCGTATAAATCCAATAATCCAATAATACAACCTGATGTATTTGGAAATTATCAATTTGTCATTTTAATTTGAAAAATGTTACAATTCTGCAAAATGAAATAAATAACTATCTTACATGCGTAAGATGAAATACTAACAAGATGAAAAGAATGTTTTCAAATGACGCAAATTAGATCTGTTTTGTACGTTTAAGCGAGTGTAAACTAATTGCTTTTTAAAAAATATATGATATACATATTTCCAAATTATTAAAATTCATGTGTGGAGATGTTTTGAATCTTTAATTTGGGAAATTACTCTCACAAAATTATTATTCAAACATTGAACTTTATTCAAACATTGTCGTGGATTATATACAAAATTTGTGCTAGAAAACTTATTCTAATTGTTTTATTCATGACTATAGAAGATAGTCACGGTTACTTTAAATGCACCATATCGTGACTATAGAGGATAGTCATGACTATATTTTATATCTCTTGGTTTTCGTGACTACTGAAGGTATTCACGATTATAGATTGTTGATTCAATTTTCAAATGAAGACCAATTACAGAATAAATAATAAAATGTTTAGTCTTTCTTATTTCCGAAAAAGTATATTCTCAATCGTGTTCATTCGAAAGAATTGGTGCACAAAGTAAAGTCACTTAAAAGTCAGCATTACCATTGAAAAAAGTAAATTCAAAATTAATAATGGATAAAAGGAGATGTGGGAAAAGTCGTAGTTGAAGCTGCAAAGAAAAGTTTTGCAAAAACAGCAAAAGAAGTTGTGAAGAAAGGAATAGAGAACATTCTCTTCGTTTTTCTCACCGAGGTACCATACGACGCGATTGAGATGAATAATTCACTAATTTCTATAATTTTGAAAAAAAAAAATGGAAAGGCTTTCATTGATATTATTGTTGTTTGAAAAATACGTATGAAAACCCAATCTGAGAATGAGCGTAAATAAAATAAGTTTAGTTATTTTATTTTTATTCTCACTTTTTTTAAAGAAGCCTAAAATGATAAAAAAAAAAATAAAATTCTCGTATAGTTGGCGCCACATTTTATGTAATAAGCGTATACTTTCCACTTATTCCGTTGCAATGAAAAACAAGTTTGCATAGAATGCAGCGCCAACTATATGTGATTTTTATTTTTTATCGTTTTAGGCAATAATTCTATGGTTTTCTTATGCCTTCTTTATTTTTACCCTAAATTTTTCTCCGTGTGTGTTTTGCGTTTATCTTATACGTTTGTTTTATCTTCTGATTATTCCATTTATAAATCTAAGCCATCTAACACATGTGTGAATATTCATCACACATAGCGTTAGATGAGTCTACACTCATACAAGATGCGTATTACTTACGGCGACGCAACGCAAGCGTGTACTTATATTGAACCAATTATTTTTAAACAGTTGATATGCTGTTATGAGTTAGTCTGATTTCATTCTCCGACACTTAAACAGCCAATAAATGTTATAAAATAAGGACAAGTTTTTTTTTCTTCTCGAGAACTGTACTGAAATATTGAATTGTGAATTGATTTCCTGATCACGAGCAAATTATGAAAACGAGAAACACTTTCTGGTTAATATGCAGCGGAGTTCTATTTCATATGGTCGACTCGGCGCTAATGCACAATCAAAATGTGATGAAACGTTGTCGATGCCTAACAAACGAATTCAATGATAATAACATTGTTGGCGCACAAACGGTATGTAATTCGAAGACAAATCTTCGTGATTTTTTCCGAGACCGAGAAGATTTGCTTAAATATGAAGCAGAAACAAGTTTTGCGGCTGAGATTAAACTCACCGACAACGAACAGCTTGCGAACAAAATTATTATGAAAGCCAAAGAGGATGAATTTCAAGCGGGTTTATTCCAGCCACACCAATTCAATCCATCACGTCATATTTTCGAAGTTTTGGATGCCATCAAACAATCGAAACTGTTTCAAATCATACAAAAAATGCCAAAGGGTGGCATTTTACATACGCACGATACAGCTTTCTGCTCCATAAGCTGTGTGATTTCATTAACTTATTGGTCGAATTTGTGGCAACGGACGTCAATCAACAACAGCAATGACATTTTGGAATTTGTATTTTCGCGTGATAAACCCAAGAAAAAACCAGACGATAACGATTCGTCATGGCGTCTCGTCAAAGATGCCCGATCTGAAATTGGTGCCAAGAAATATGATGAAAATTTACGTAAACTATTCACTCTATCCGACAAAAATGTTAATCCACGTATACAATTCAAGGACGCTAATGACGCATGGAATCATTTAACTGGTCTATTTACTAAATTAGAGCCCATTCTTACATATGCACCAGTTTTGAAAGCCTATTACAAGCATGCACTCACAGAAATGCAGGCGGACGGTGTTCAATATATGGAATTCAGAGGTCTCTTGACCAAGGTAATTATTTGGTTTAATTTCTTAATATTTCAATTTCGTAAAAAAAAATCAAATGATTTTCGTCCACAAACTTCCACGCAATTAACGTAATTGTTTGTTTGTTCCTAATTTGTCTACATCTTTTGTCGAATATCTTACTAATTAGATTTGATTCTTTGTTTTTCTAATTTTCCATTTATTTCATATGGAAAGCTCTACGATTTGGATGGTAATAAATACAATGAAGAGGATATAATGGAAATGTATGTTGAAGCATTGGATGAATTCAAGCGTGATAATCCATCGTTTATTGGCTCGAAATTCATATATTCACCACTCAAGAAAAAGTATAATGAGACGATAGCCAAATCTTTTGACATCGTTCGTCGACTGCATGCGAAATTTCCACAATTCTTGGCCGGTTTCGATTTGGTATAATAATTTATTCAAAAAAATTTCATCATTTTGTATGATTATTTAAATAAAAAAAAACACAAAAACAGGTTGGACAGGAAGACAAGGCTCCTGCTTTAGTTTCATTTGCCGAAAAGATTTTACAGTTGCCTGACGACATAAAACTCTTTTTCCATGCCGGTGAAACAGCGTGGTTTGGCAGTGTTGATGAAAATTTGGTTATTAATTGCAGTTCCATTTTTTTTGTTTTTATTTGTGCTCAATTTTTTTCTCTCTATTTTTCTTCGCTTTTCATTTCCCACTGTAGATTGATGCAGTTTTACTGGGAAGTCGTCGAATTGGTCATGGTTATGCATTGGCTAAACATCCAAAAGTAATTGATCTTGTCAAAAGCAATGATATTGCGGTTGAAGTGAATCCAATCTCAAATCAAGTACTCAAACTTATTGAAGATTTTCGTAATCATCCAGCGTCAGTGCTTATGGCATTAAATGTGCCCATTGTTGTTTCATCTGATGATCCATCTTTTTCGGAGGTGTTACCGTTGTCTCACGACTTTTACATTGCGTTTTTGGGAATTGCATCGCGTCACAGTGACTTGCGAACTCTTAAGAAATTCGCAATCAATTCTATTCAGTACAGTTCACTAAACGATAGTGAAAAAACAGTAGCATTCGCCAAGTGGCAAGTCAAATGGGACACATTTATTGAAGACGTTGTACAAAATCAACAAAAATTTAAATAAAAATAATTTTGAAATGTAATATGTCATTCCACACAAATTATGAAATAATAAGTATCTATTTTTTATCGGAAAAAGAAAATATTCAAATAAAGACTACTATTACTTCTACAATTTTTACAGTGACTATATTAATATTATAAAGATATCTTTTTTATAGAGATTGTAGCAATGGAAGTGTTGCTGTACGCAGTAAACTCACTGAAACAATCACTTCTATTGTTTATAATATGCATTCCCTTGTGATTTCGACAACCTTTTTTAGGTCCTCAATTTCAATTTTCGAATTTTTCCTTCAACTCTGACCATCATGTTTTCATTCGTATAGAAAGTTTATGTAACATGTTATATTATCGCCTTCATTTAGCTCTGTAAATGAGCAATTTTTCATTTTTACAATCAACATTTTTTGCACGCGCATGAAATGATTAAAAATAATTATATTTTTGACAATTCTCTTTCAAATTCGCAATGTGGATCATATGATAACAAACTCAGCAAGCGTGGTATGATGCGTTTCCATCTTATCTGAATGAAGGAGGTTGTATATATTGTAAATAATATTCTTGAACAAGTGTGTTAACATAAGCAAACTTGCAAAAGAAAGAAATAATACTTTTTAATGTGTGTTCGATAATAAAAATTTATAATACCTTCAGTTTGACGTATTTGGCAAAAAACCTTATCATGTTACTACACATGTTCAAAAACATGATTTAGAATTCATAAAACAGCCGCTTTTGCTTACACAAAATCTATAAATAACAACAACAATGATGAAATTATTAGTAAAACAACATCGTGCACAACGATCTCCGTCATTCAGATAAGATGAGTACGTATTATATAAGTGCCGAGTCCACAATTTTTTTAATTCGAGATTGTTATCATAAATGAGATCTATTTACATTCTATGTAGAATGTAGATCTACAGTGTGTCCACTTATATGTTTAAACAACAAAACTTTCTTCAAAAATCGAATATTTAAATACTCGCTTTTTCAACAGGTGGCGCTTTACGTTGTTTCGTTGAATCATTCGTAAAAACAAAATTTCTCAATGGTTACTATATTTATCACTTGTGGAATTACTATGACGCAAATGTACTATGAGTTTCTGAAGTAATGAGATTCTATAAAAAATCATTTTAGGCCGTCGAACCGCTCGGGTGTTATGGCCGAGTCAACATTTTGCTTATTTTTCACGACTTCCCATCGGAAAAGCGAGAAATATCGATTTAATGTTTTCAAAATCATCCAATATTCATCATTTGTAAAATTACTACAAAATTTCATGGTAAATTTTCAAAAACATGTATATCAAATCTATTAAATATATCGAGAAGAGAGTATGTTATTCAGCGCTTATCGCTGAGTAATGTCTGAATAAAAACATACTCTCCTCTCGATATTTTCAATAGAAATTACGCATAGAATGTCACGATTTTGAGTGACTTTAGCTCTTTTACCTACATTTACGACACATTATGTGTGCTGAAAAGTAATAAAGATTTTATGATCGATAAGAAATATTCGCTTTAAAATAAAACAAATACAATTTCTAACCTAGATTCATAAGGAAATTTATTTGTTAACATAGAAACAAATTGTCTCTGACTGGTGAATTAAGAGTAAATTTTTCTGGAAAATAATGATTCTAAAAATGATTCAGACTGTTGGTACACGTGTACCTGATTATGTACTTTGTAACCAATTTATCTTTAATTATGAAATTTTTAAAAACATTCTAAGTTTTTAGTAAACTGTCCTTGCTTTGAGTTGTTGAATCACAATTTAAAAAAAGTCAAGTGCAAATAACAGTAAAATGCTTGATAGTAAAATACGCTTCCTTATAGCAGGCATTCATTTAAAAAACAGCATGATTTTAGATTTAAAAAAAGTTCAAAAAATATATAAAAGCCATGCACTTAGTAGAAAATGAGTTTGTTTGTAGCAATAATAAAGTTCGACCAAAATGAAGAATCTGCTTTTAATCATTGGAGTCAGTTTGGTATTGTCATATTCGGTGTACTCTTATAGAAGGTGAAAAAGTGTGCGGATCTGATGGTGTTACGTACGGCAGCGAATGTTTGCTATTTTGTAAAAATTTAGAAACTGAATCCTGTTTTTCATTTGTACACAATGGAAGTTGCAGTTCAGACGCGTGCGTTTGCAATGATACCTGTAATTATGTATGTGGTTCAAATCGTAAAAGATCGCAATTTAACAAAATTATTTGATGAGATATGCGAATGCATGCACAGAAACAAATATTCGAGTACGCTTACTCGCAGCTGTGGTGTAAGCAGAGAGTCTACCCCTCAAAATGAGTTACGCACTGTATTTTACTCTATTTTTGGTGTTCATTTCATCCAAGTGAACGCATCATAGTGAAAGAAGAAATACATGTGTAGTCATAGCCGCATGCGTAAACGTCTTATTCACTGTTACAAATAAGATATTTATGGTGTGTGTATGATGAATAAGAAGTGAATATCGTGTTTAAATATGTCCTTCATACATAAATGCCCCTAGATTCGAAATTCGAATGTAACAAAAAGTCTTAAATATTTTCTATTCTTTTCATGTAAAGTTAAGGCATTGAGAGTTTTAGAAGATGAATACATTCATATGCATAACACTATGTCAATACAGCTGGTATCGTATTTTGAATAGTCTTACACGTGTGCTTTCATTTTTAAAATTGGAATATAGAAAATAAGAAAAATTTGCAAATGTCAATACGTGGTTTTGTTCGTTTCGATAACGGAAAACTCAATATAAATGGAGAAACGAAAACTATGGCGATCAGTTCATTTTTAAATTTCATCTTTGAAATAAAAACTTCAAAGTTGATCAAAATGTTATATTTTCGAAGACTTTTGGCAATCGCATTAATCGTTTTGGCAATTTCAACATTCTCAGAATGTAGTGGAAATGAAGAGTAAGTTTTGGATATAAAAGATGTGACCTAGCACTACAACGCTGCATGGTTCAATCAAGTAAAAAAAACTTTATTAAATTCTGAATCTGAATGTTTCAGCACAAGTATCTCCGGTTCCAGTTCATCTAACACCAATGAAGTTAATGATTCGGCGCCGCAATGGTAAGTTGACACATATCATTTATACACATATCGAAAAATAATCTTAATTATTCAAATGATCCATATTTAAGGAATACACGGGAATAGTAAGTATTTTGAACTATTCAGTTTCTATTTCAGTTTTTATGGTATCTGAATGGTATTTTTGTGTATCTAGCTAGATATTCATAGGAGCTATAGCGATATTGAATTGATTTAAAATATTGATCATTTCAAACAATGACACCATTGTTACGTCCAGCATACACAGTGTCCCAGCGAAGAGATGCGTTAAATAGCAGCTATTTTTATATCGCAATAGCAATAGCTCCTATAAATAACTAGCTAGATTTAATGTATGAGACTTTCTCAATTAATGAGTAATTTTTTGAAAATAAAAATAATGAACTTTCATATTTTTAATTTAAAATTTCCAACAACTTTTGCTTTACAGTCTGCGCTCAGTAGATGGTCTTGTGTAAGATATTTTATTTCAAGTATTCATTACATTTTTTTTATAATCATGTTCAATAACTCTATAGTCGCGAAAATCAGAAGAATCTTATAGATGCATATGCTAAATCAACCGGAGAAGAAAGGAAGGATTACATTAAAGAAGTGCAGAGTGAATGGAAGTAAGTTCTGTTTTTAAACAAATATCTGAACTGAAATGAACTAAATTCCATCATATACAGATTATATGCTAAAGGTTTTAAGCAGTGTGTCCATAATATATAGAAATAGCACTAAATAGTGTCGATATCTATACTATATCGGTCCACTATATATGGAAGATATTGCCGCACGGCACCGTATCGCACGATCGAAGTGAGTGTAGACGGGAAAAATCACAAGTTGCCGTACGGCAGTAGAAAGAACTGTGTGTATGCGTCAATATTTTTGCCGTTCGCACTCACTTCGATTGTGAGTTACGGTGTCTTGCGGAAATATCTTCCATATATAGTGCACCGATATAGTATAGATATCGACACTATTTAGTGCTATTTCTATATGTTATGGACACACTGGTTTTAAGAATCAAATCCGGGCTGCTCTGGACTTAGATAGAGATGGAAAACCCTTGAAGAATAAGAAGAAGTAAAACTGACATTTTTCGAAATTGTTAAATTGTCATTGTAATTTGAAAAATATTTAAATTCTGCCGAAATAAATAAATAGGGGGATTTTATATTCGTAAGGAGGTGTAATTTTATTTGGATTGAAAAACAAGCACAAAATAGGTTTTTTACTCCGCAAAAAAATGAGAAATATTTTCAAATTCGTTTTCCAAGGAGAGCTTCAATAGTACTCTGTGGTTGCGTTCAAAGTAAAACAAATGTTTGATCCAAAATCAACAACAATTTATTTTCACAGCATCGATAATTCCAAGCAAAAAGCAATATTTTTGCAGTGAATGTATTTCGTAAAAAATATTATAATAAAATATGTATTCAGGGGTTGACATTAGATGTATACAATCAATAGAACGAAAAAGTACAATATTGGAACTGTTGATATTTTTTCACTTGAATTAACGTCCTCTTTATTGCAGTTGTTTTCTGTGCACAGTTTGCACGTTTCATTATCGCTTTGACACCTTTGGTAATATTCTGCACTCAAATCGGCGATACATCCTCGATTAATTTTGCCATCTAATATAAATAATAACGTACTTTTATTATATATTCTTATTTCATTGCATTTATAATGTTAACCCCTTTTATCAGTATAACATCCCCGTTTGCTGAATGGATATGATGAATGTTCACATTTTACGGTGTAATCATCTAATTTAGAAATGATAGCGCAGTCACCATTCATAACGCTCGAACAATGAATGCAAAAACTCCATCGGGCATTTTCATTATTACAGCCTGGTTCCGAACACTTTTTACAACCTACTTCGTCCTTGCACCAATCAACCTCTGAATTAGAATCAAGTGTACAACCACGTGTTACGTGATATACATTTTGTGTATCTGAAACAATCGAAATTTCGTATTATTATTCATTGGGTCAACGAATACTATGGTTTTCATATTTTTTGCGGGGAAATGAGCTTAATATTTTCAATACGAAATATGAGCTGACACATACTTCCATAGCAGGGGTCCGATTACAGCCACAGCAATGAAACGACAACAACAATAACACATATTTTTACTGTCAAAATTTTGATGTCAAATGGTGTCGACATTGGTGACGGTATTTTGAAACAGACTGTGTAATCCATATTCATCGTATATGATCCTATGTAAAGTTCTATACTTGATCTAGTTCACATTGACGGTTCAAATCGTTTATGTCCACTAGCGTGGACATGGACTGTGTGTTTCTTCTGTTACATGTACGTTGTAATGGACAAGTATAGTAACGTGGCGTCGTTCAAATAGATTCAAAAATCCGTCCACTCGTGTCGACACCATCTAGCACGGTAGTAGGGATTTCATTGCTGTGATTACAGCCCTCCTTGACGAAGTGTTACCCCTTGAAAATTTTCAAAGAATTCTTTTAATTCGCTAGGGATTTTGGCCAAAAAAGTGAAGACCTTTTTTTTTGCTTAACAACTTTAGAAATGTAAGAAAATCTTTGAAATTGTTAGGGTTTTTCGCGAGAAATTCTTCCGATTTGCTAGGGATTTTCGCCAAAAAAGTGAAGAGCAAAAAAACGAAACAAGTACACCTTTCGCAAAACACACTTCACTTTTTTGCTTACCCCTCACGATTTTTTTTTTCAATTAGCCCCCCTCCTTGAATTTTTCCCTTGAGGACGTATGAGCTGACATTTAAGTTTGCGGTGTTTTGAACCTGCATGAAAGCTCAGTTCAACATTTCAATTGGTTCAAATGCAATTTATATTAGTGTCAATGGTTAAAAAATGCAAAGAGAAATGAAAAAATATACCATTGACAAAACGAGTGAAACAAGTTTCCTTATCGCCAAACACAACTTGATTTTCACATGCGATTGCTTTCGATGAATCCTGTCCAAAAGCGCATTCCTTTGTTTCCGTTTCTGTGCAGCTCATGCACGATAAGTTCGGTTTTCTCAATCTCGGTTGATTATTGCAGCTATCACTACGACACTTGACGCACGTCCCATTTTCGTGTTTGTCAGCACGATCGCAAAGCAACCGCGTCTCTGATTGATCACTCAAACACCCTCGGAATATTTTCTTCTCTGAAATGGATAATTTCTAGTATTTCAAAAAATGAAATTAATTCAATTTTTGTATGTACCTTGATTAACATACGTAAAACATTGATCATACTGCGAAAGCATTGTGCATCGTTGTGGTTTCAATTTACTTCCTTCGGTTAAATCACATTCCTTTTTGCCATTGCATTGATAACACTTCAAAATGCCTTTTGGATATATTTTGACATTACATTTCTCATCGTCGCACAGAATCAAATTATCGGAAAATTCTCGTTTGAAGCTTTTTTGTTGATTGGTACATCGTCGATGTGTGTAGCCATTTCTATCAATGCCAGTTAAACATTCGCTATAGTATGTTCGGCATGTCTTCGTATCAGTCAACGAAGCATCTCTTGAACATTGTAGATCTGTCTTACTATTGCAATTGTAACACTCATGGAATTTTACTTTGGCATTACAGTTATTACCAACGCAACTTTTACAGTCATTTGAATTTCCAACGCATATTGTTTTCATGTTTGATGACAAATCCGTGATACAACCTCTTTGGACGCGATCTTCAGCCTGAAAGTAGGTATTAGAATAAAAATAATCTACGAATAAATGGAGCGAATATTATACATACAATGTTTAAATAGCATCCTTCACTTTCTGTCGAACGGCCCTGTTTGCAAACGTTCCCTTGGAGTGCTTCAGGTTTCGTTCGACAGCGGTCATCATCGTTTGAATTGCATTCAATACATGTTTCGTATTGGATATTTGATTCACTTTCCGATGTGTAGTTTCTTTCATTTTTGGTGGCAATTGTATTGCTATTGATTATTGGCATTCGATTGCAATTATTGTGATTGCAAAGCAGACACTTGTTAACGAATTCATTGTTGCATTCATTGAAAATATCATCTGATGCTTCATACAAACAACCCCGTTGGACAATTCCATCGCTTTTATAAATGTAACAGGCATTTTTATAACCAAAAGTCGTTGCAGCACATTCAGCAGCTTCAATATTTTCGTCAATCAAATTACAGTCAGAACTTGCATCTGGATTACATTTGACGCATGATATTGCCGTCTCGAATTTCAAAAGATTTGAATTGCATGCTCGTCCTGAGCATGTATGACACTGCGCGAAATTCATTGAACAAAAGTCTTTGCCAACTTTGTCCTCATCTGACATACAACCACGATATGCCATACTACCATCTAAATGTTGGAAATAGATTTGATGTTTGAGAATTCGATTTAAAAAAAAAAACAATTCTCTGTTTCCATATACCGTGGGAGATTATGCTATAGCATTGATCATTTGGATGATAGTTCACACACGGATATCTCATTTCAATCGAATTTGATTGATTTGCACAACTACCTCCTTCGCAATGTAAACAACTTAAGCGATCGGCGGGAAAATTCTGTGCATTGCAATTATTTGACTTACAAATGGCAAAAAAATCGGTGTTCAGAGAGATCTTTCCCGTTGATCGTGTACATCCTCGGATAGTGATTCCATCTAAAAACTTTTACATGATTAGAATATTCGGGGAAAATCGTAATGGTGACAGTTGGTGGCTGATCGATTTAAATCAAATAATAATCAAACAAACTTATCAAAAATATCAAACTGATAAGTAAAATTATCATGATTTCATTCAAAATAACCACACAATGGAAATAGATAGATAGATCTACAGATATATAGATTCGCAAATGTTTGAAATGTCATGACTGCAATATTTTTTGCTTTTTACTTTCAATTGATTTCAAGCAATGACACCATTGTTATGTTTGGCATACACATCGTCTGAGTGAAGAGATGCAATATATCACCATTTTTTCGAGAATCTATACGTCCATTATATCAAAACAATTTAAACTAAATAATTACGTTCGATTTTCGTAAAACATGACGCAGAATTACTAGGACAAAGCTCTGTTGGTAGATCCTCAATCGAACGGAGTGTCGCACAATCTTCTAATTTATCCGATGAACACACATGACAATAAAGCCCATACGCTGAAAATTATTGTTTGAAGAGCCTGGTTATTCGGCAAATTATGAACTTGCCCAACAAATTAAAAAGAACTGACTGACTTTTATTTGGGAACCATTTAAAATATTACTTCACACTTACTTGATGCAATCAATGACAACGAAAACGAAATCAATACCAAACAATAGAAACCTTTGAATATTTTCACGTCCATTTGGCTTATCCACATGAATCAGTTTAAAAAATTCTTTTTTTCCTCTATTTACTGAAAATCGTCGCCTTTCAATAAAAATAATAAAAAGCAACTAAACACGTAAAGTACATCAACCGTATTAAAATGACAATCAATAATCGATTAACGTCTGAATGTTTATTGAAATACGACAGTTAAGTTATCAATTAAATTCCAAAATATGTTATCAATTCAGATAATGCTTAATCAGTGAATTGGCATTTCGATTATAGCAATATTTAATCGTCAAACTTTTTTACTTTTCCCATTTATCATGGAAAAATGATGCAAACCACTCTATGCACCTTAGGGGCCAGAGAGAGAGAGAGAGATAATATTTTGTTATCAAATGAATTATAACTTTCGAATTGAAGAATTATCACATTCTGATTTAAGTATTTTATGAATCATAAAATGTATAACTACATAAATAAAGTCATTCATTTTTCAATAAGTTTGGCGGCTTAAATTGCATTGCATTTACCAATTGCAGTAGTGAAAAGAATACCAGGAAAGAAGCAATTGAAACTTTCAAGAGCTTTGAGATAATATTTGACGTGTATCACACTTGATGTTTTTGATTATCAAAATGTTTGTGTTTTTGTTTCCTTTTTAATCTATCGTTTTATTTAGAAATTCAATCATCTTGACTTCAGAGGAAAATAAAAAAAAAATGGTTTGTATAGAAAAAAAATGTCTAGGCTGCCATAAGCGGATCCAACTCAAAATAGTTAAAACGGTTTGATATTTTTTAGTTTGGCCTAAAAAGTTTGAATTTGAAAAAAAAAATAATAAAAAACACGATTCATTGCTCGAAAAATAGAAATCAAACTGTTTTATTTATGAATTTTGAATTATGTATGATAAAAATGGTGCTACAATCTAATAATTCTTTCCTCGCGTCATTTTTCTTCGTTGGAAGTGTGTTTCGCCGATTGAATTTACTTTCAATGTTGACCATGTCTATTGTATCGAGATAAATCTACGTAATTTAACTTTATTGTATTTAATATCCTATTGTGATTGAGTTCCATCGGGTATGGAGGTATCATTGCAACCCTCTTCAGCGCAAGTAAAACATCTTTCGCTATTCTCATCACTGCATTCTTTGAAAATATCGGTGTTAGCCTCATACAAACATCCTCGATGAGAAATACCATCCTTTGAATGTGTATAGCATCGGTTTTTATAGCCAAGTGCTGTTCGAGCGCACTCAACGGCTTCAGTAAAATCCTCAAGAATATTACAGTTAGAATTTCCATCCGGTGTGCATTTGATGCAAGAAAGTTTCTCTTCAAGTTCCAAAGAATTTGCATTGCATGCACGATTACTGCATCGATGACATTGTTGTACATGACCTAAACACTCGCCTTTGTTTTGATCTGTGTCTGACATGCAGCCACGATACGCCGTTTTTCCATCTAAAATTAGTTTTTAACTTATTACTTTTTGTCTTTTTGACTTTATAAAAACAAAATTTCCATCCAACTCACCATGCGAAAATATGCTGTAGCATTCATCGTTCGGAACATAATTAACACAAGGGAATCTCACATCAATTGAATTTCCCTGGCTCACACAATTGCTACCGGAGCAATGCAAACAAATCAAACGATCCTCGGGAAAAATTTCACCATTGCATTTATTTGATTTGCAACGTGAGCACGAATTTTCACTGCAAATCCTCTTCTTAGATGACGATAAACAGCCGCGTGTAGTTATACCATCTGAAAAATGCACATTGATATAGAATGAGTAAATGAACTTTTTGGACTCTATTGGGATGAAACTAAAATTAAAAATTAATTATCGAGTTGAAATCACACTTGCACCTACTTAGCTACCAAGCGCTTCTGAAGCGCTTAATCTTCTTGTCAGGGGCCGCTCCTGAGTTCATATTAGTACACACTGATACAATCGACAGTAATTACATACTAATACATACATGGATAGGAGCGGATCTCACCAAAAGTGCTTTGCGAGTGACGATTTCATACTCTGAATCTCGACAATTATAAAAATATTGTCGTTTACTTTCAATGCTGGTAAAGCAAAATCTGTCTTCGGACGAACATAATTCAAGCGGAAGTTCCTCATCTGAGTGAAGCGTCGAGCAATCCTCCAATTTATCCGATGAGCATGCGTAGCACTGTAATCCTTGTACTGAAAGAATCAAACTGTATTTGCATATACCTCGATCAAACTATGTTGAAAAACATTCACAAATCACAAACAAAAAAAAATCAGAAGAAAAAATTTCACGGACTCATTCATGATGAAGCCATTTTATTTTAAATGGAATAGACACAATTACTTTACGGTTTTGATTAACTTATGAAATTGATACTTACCGGAATAAATTGAGATAGAAAAAGTCAAAAATGTTAAATGCATAAACATAATACGGTTTGAAAGTGATTTGAACATTTTCACACGTGATAAAAATCGAATTCAATAGTTAAAGCTTTTTTCTTGCAACGCAAAACTGTGATTATCTACGTGGGGAAAGTCAGGTTTACTGTTTACCTTTAAATGTCTATATAAAATTAACAACGAACGTATTTGTTTTATATAGTAATTTCTTTGAAAATCAATTAGTAATCAGCAGAGATAAGGTGTAATAATCAGATTATTGATAGGGTTTTGCGTTGTTGAATAGCGTCCGAAAAATGTATTTTCAAAAATATGCGTAATTGATAAAATGAAGCAGCAAAATGACAAGGCAATAAAATGTTATAAACATAATTGTTAGCTTATCAATTTATTGGTGATTATTTTTCAATTGTCACAATTTCACTTTCAACTATTGTAGTAGAGAATGTAATATTTTCAGAGAAGATGAAAGCAAGAAAACTCAGTTTGAAAGCTAGAAAACATTTTCGTTTTGCACATGATACATTAAGAAATGTCGCTGAAATTCATTTTAGGCCGAAATGAAGCGATTAAATTGTTAATCGAAAAGGTGCGAATATTTTGCGTTGATTAGACAAAAATCACATCGATCGTTTTTTCCTAAAAGGAAAACCCGAGAGTGTCAAATTCGCACTATTTCGTTTTATTTTGTACATTTATTTTTGAAATGTTTTTTTTTATGATCATCTTCGTCGATGGAAATACCAATTTTAAGCGATGACATTCAATCTCTTAGATATTTTTTCTTCGAGTTTATTTTTCTTTTTTAACTCATTTCTTCGAACCAAATTCACTTCGTTAGAAATCTTTGACTTTTCATTCACCTTCCAACTTTTCGTCTGCTTCTGCCGAAAAATATCTTTTCGCAAAATGTTAGCTTGCTTTGAACTTATCAGTATTAGCGCGAAGTTATTTTTAGATGTAAAATGCGAATTTTTAAAAGTAAACATTCTGTTTGAAAGATATTTGTGAAAAAATCAGATCTGATTCATCATTTTTTAGATATAAACATAAAAATCAGTGGAAAAAAAATTCAACATTTAAAAGCAAATACACACCGCTACACACTTAGATTTAAATCTATAAATAAATTTAACAGGCATTTGTATTTATAAAAATTGAAGCAAAATCACGTCTAGAGTCGAGTAGAAAAATCAGAAGTTTCGTGTACTCCATTGCGAATGGAATCATTTTCATTATTGCAGAAGTTTAAACGATTTTCGAATCACAAAAAAATCAGACAAGTTTCCCAATTAATAAAACCAACTTGGTGTACAGTGCTTACGTCTCCTTAATAAAAGTTTGTGATACTTTATTTAGACATTTGTACAAAATAATTCGAAGTATCGTGTGATCCTTTGGTGATAATGAATGGAAATTTTTTATTTGTTTTATTATTTGTGTGTCTCAAAGTACATGCAAACTCTCATTTGGACCGACGACTGTTTGATGCCATCAGTTTTGGTAATTTTAAACTTTTATAAAAATATAAATAATATGAATGACGTGGCTAAAATTTTATCGATCAAATGCATTTGAAATAAGCGTTCGGTTACAGTAACAACTATGTGATTTAAGTTGTTCATAGCGATGATCCATATAATTGTGTATAAATTCACTTGAATTCGATTTCGTCATTAGTAAGTGCGTTAAAGACACCTTATACCACATATTTCTACTTAAAAATTAGTTTTTGGCATTCCAAATGTGACTGAGAGATTACACTGAATACGCCTCGACTAAGCGGCTTAGTATATACTTTTTGAAAATTGTTGAGTTTTGAGCAAAAATATTGATGCATAAATAAGTTTCGATTAACTCTTTTTAAAATCGGTTGGTGAAAAAAGTATGTTGATACAATGTGTCATACTATCTATATTTGTGTACAATCCAATTCGATTTCATATGAATTTATTTAAAAAAAAAAACATAAATATTCCCCTCAAAAATGATAAATTATACTATAAGATTTCCATCAAAATAATTTGAACGTATTTTTTTTATAAGAAAGTTCTTAAGAAATGTTTTCGATTAAAAAATTAGAATATGAAGATTTTTTTGTCTTCGATATATAACTTTTATCTAATTTAAGTTATTTTTTATCCAATTAAATACCTTTAAAGTGTAGCTCCCACACCCGGTGTGCGGAAAAGTAAAGAGACATTTTTTTAAAATTAAAAATAAACATTTAATCCCATCACTTTTCATGCTTATTTTATATGGTAGGTAATATCATCATAATCAAATCTCTAATAAAGCACGGAGCAAATGTAAATGCTGTAGATAAGGACAAATGGACACCACTTCATAGAGCTGCTTATGATGGTAATTTTATACTTTTCCCAATTAAAAAGAAATATTTTAAAATGAAATTTTATCCTAATGATTTTCGTGCTTTCTAGATAAGACAGATATAGTGAAATATTTGATCGAAAAAGGAGCAAATGTGAATGCGGAAAATAGATACAAAAATACCCCACTCCATAAGGCTGCTACAAATGGTAATCGTACACTTTTCTACTTAACAGCAAATATGACTTGCTTTGACTTTTCATGTCTTATAGGTCTCACAGATACAGTTAAAATTCTAATTGAAAAAGGTGCCGACGTGAATGCTGACAACCTGAAAGGATGCAGACAAACAAACACCACTTCACTGGGCTGCTACAAGTGGTAACTATACACTTTTCCCAATGAAGCTCAATTTCATCACTTTTCATGTTTCCTAGGTCATACGGAATTAGCAAAATATCTAATCCAAAAAGGATCCAATGTGAATTCCAAAGATGTAGACGAACGTACACCACTTCACTGGGCTGCTTTTAAAGGTAATTGTTCACTTTTCCAAATAAAAAAAAATAACTTATCTACGTTTAATGTTATTGCTTTTCGCGTTTTCCAGATAACACAAATACAGTCAAAATGCTAATAGAAAATGGTGCTAATCTGACTGCGGAAAGTAGATACAAAAATACCCCACTCAATGACGCTGCTATTCGTGGCCTTACAGATACCGTCAAAATTCTGATTGAAAACGGTGCAAATGTAAGTGCCCAAGATAATTTGAAAGAAACACCACTTCACTGGGCTGCTATGAATGGTAACTATATACTTTTCCCAATTAGGATTGAATGTCTAATGAAACTCAATTTCATCACTTATCATATTTTTTAGGTCATACAGAATTAGCCAAATATCTAATTGAACATGGAGCCGATATTGATGCCGAAGATGAATACAAATTATCATCACTTCAGAAAGCAATTACTTATGGTAATTTTACACTCTAAATAAAAATATCTGTCCTCAATAAAGTTTAATTTTATCACTTTCGTGCTTTGCAGGTCATAAAGATATAGTGAAAATTCTAATCGAAAAAGGAGCCAATTTCAATGTCAAAAATCAATACAAATACACACCACTTCACTGGGCTGCCGAGAAAGGTAATTATACATTTTTCTCAATTAAAAGGAAATATACTTCCGATTTATTTGGATGTATTGATGTATGAATAAGTTGAATTTAAAAAAATATTTCGAAACCTCATGAGTCCGCAGGCAAACCAAGCAATTTTAATCAACATTGATTGATTTGAACTTAAATTATTGCAAATTTTGTTTGAAAATTCATAAAAATATACATAAATATGGTAGTTGGCTGTACCAGAGCAAATCACAAGCTCAATCGGTTTCTCTTGTTATGTCAACATATTTTCTCGCACGCAAGTAGTGTGTAATTGTACACCGGGCATCAGATGTCGCTAGATTTCAAATACCGTTTCTGTGGAATGAGATAATCCATGGACTTAAGCGGACAAAGTACGACGTTGAAAAGTTCCACAACAACCATGTTCAAAAAGCATTGTGGGTTCATTGACCTCGAAAATATCTAGAAATATGTTTTGAGGTGTGCGTGAAATTCAAACCTCATTTTCCATGGAAAATATTCATCCTGAGCGAAAAATATTGTTTTTCACGGATTGTGCACAGGAATCCGAAAGAATCGGTTTCAAATTAATATTTTAAAGCTTAGTTCAAGATGGTCAAGTAATGGTCTCAATAGATCTATATATTCTTATTATTTTTTGTGCTTTCTAGGTTATACAGATATAGTTGAAATGCTAATCAAAAAAGATGCAAATGTTAATGCTGAGGATGAACACAAAGATACACCACTCCACAAAGCAGATTATAGTGGTAGCTATACACTTTTCCCAATGAAGATGAAATATTCTTAATTTGTTATTACTTTTCAGGCTTACTAGATACGTAGGTTGCTCCATAATTTTTTTTAAAATGGTACTTATAGTGTTGCCCGATGTAAACCATTGTCATATTCGTAAAGTTTGATGTTTTGGTATGTATTCGTGCCCTGAACCTTTTGTCGTACGAACGCTATTTGTATTGTTTACAGTGACTGGTAAACTGCGACTCAACAAAAAAATGAATTTTACACGTGAAGATTTTCGTAAAATGATTTACTACGATTTTCGAAGTAAATTATCTCAACAACAGTGTTTCGATCGACTTCATTTGGCCTTTGGCAATGAAGCACCAACCCTTCAGACAATTTATAACTGGTACCGAGAATTCCGTTGCGGTCGTAGTTCGCTCAAAGACGAGTTTCATACAGGTCGTCCAAAATCGGCTGTTGTGCCACAAAACATCGATGCTGTCAGAAAACTGATTATGGAAGATCGTCATGTGACCTACCGTGAGATTGAGGCATCTTTGGGCATTTCATCCCACAGCATACATACAATTTTGCATGAACATTTAGCCGTAAAAAAGATTTGCTCTCGTTGGATCCCACATAAATTGACCGATGAACAAAAAATGGCTCGTGTGAGTTGGTGTAAAGAAATGCTCAAGAAATTCAATCGTGGTGCTTCAAAAGACGTTAATAAAATCGTCACTGGTGACGAATCGTGGATATATGCCTATGAGCCCGAAACGAAACAGCAGTCGACTGTATGGGTCTTCCAAAATGAAGATAACCCAACGAAAGTTGTTCGAGCAAGAAGCACTTCGAAGCGAATGGTCGCCTGTTTTTTCGGGAGAAGTGGTCATGTGGCAACCGTTCCACTAGAGGATCGTAAGACCGTCAATTCTGATTGGTATACCACCATTTGTTTGCCCGAAGTGTTTGGTGAAATAAGAAAAAACAACCACCGTCGCAAAATAATTCTTCATCACGATAATGCGAGCTCTCACACATCTTTTCAAACTACTCGATTTTTGACCGGTCAAAACATCGAACTGATGGGTACAGTCCACCGTACAGTCCTGACCTGGCACCCAATGACTTTTTTTTGTTCCCAAGCGTGAAGAAAAAACTACGTGGTCAACGATTTTCGACACCAGAAGAAGCAGTTGAAGCGTTCAAAACACACGTTTTGGAGATATCAGTTTCGGAGTGGCACGAATGCTATGACAAATGGTTTCATCGAATGCAAAAGTGTATCGATCATCTCGGGGAATATTTTGAAAAACAATAAAACCATTTTCGACAAAAAACAACTGTGTTATATATGTTTTAAAAAAAAATTATGGAGCAACCCTCGTAACACATATACAGTTAAATATCTAGTCAATAATAGTGCCAATGTAAATGCCGAAAATATGGACAAAGAAACACCACTTATCTACGCTGCTTTTCAAGGTAATTGTTCTCTTTCTTATTGCATCAATGGGGAAGCTAATTTCATAACTTTTCATGTTTACTAGGTAATACCGAAGCAGTCAACATTCTAATCGATCATGGAGCCAACGTAAATGCTGAAGATAAAGACAAAGAAACGCCGCTACATGCAGCTGCCCAGAGTGGTAATTGTTTACTTTTTAGAATAAATAAATTCAATAAAGTGTAATCTAATTACTTTTCATGTTTTCTAGGTCACACAGATATCGTCAAAATTCTTATTGAAAAAGGTGCAAATGTAAATGCCCAAGATAATTTGAAAGAAACACCACTTTACTGGGCAGCTAAGGAAGGTAATTGTAGAATTTTCCAAAATTCAGAATAAACAATAACGAATGTCGCCAAAATTCTTTTTATTACAATGTCTTTTCAGGCAAAATTGAAACGATTATATTGTTAAAAGAAAATGGTGCGAATCTATTCGCTAAAAATAATGATGATGAAACTCCATATGAATTGGCTGTCAAAAGCGGTAACTTGATCACACACTTTTAAATCGAAAACATCTGATTTAAGTTTATAATCCAAAAACATTTCAGGTAAAACTGAAGCAGAAAAACTTCTAATTGATGTGCCCGTGGTAACCGACGCAATTAATGAAATTAATAATTCAAGTTTGAATAATAGTTCAATCATTTGAATTTATGTTTAAAAAGATTTGCGACATTTTCGTAGTATGTCAAAATAAAATGTTTAATGCAAAAATGAAAGTGCTCTTTTATTTTGTGACACAAAGTTTTTCGATGAGCCAATTGATCGATAAATGAATAAAAACTTAAGTTGACTCTACTACGTACATAAATATTACGGAGCGTAATAATGCATTGAAATAAATTGAAAACAGAGAATTTAATATCCCATCTCAATTTCCCGCATGCTAACTTTTTGGGTCTATTAAAATTTTTCTTCAGAATAGATCAAAAATGACATTTTCTCACCAGTAAACATATCGAAGTGTTAAAAAAAGTTTTAAATTTCCTTAGTACAGATCGATATAAAGTGGCGAAAAAATAAGTATGTGAAAATAGGGGGTGCCCATACCATGATGGGGGGTCGGGGGAGCACCCCACCATGTCAAAATTTGGTCGGATCAAAAAATAATGTACTACAAAGTTGTTCAGAATGACGAGAGAAATTTTTTATGACCCCTGCCCTCCAAGTCCCCCCACCCTCCAGGGGGGTCGGGGGGTCAAAAAGCCCCAAAATATGATTTTTTTTACTCAAAACCTCGAAATTCGGAATCAGCATCCCAAATTACCCTAGAAATGATATTTGTCTCGTGCCCATTCACCCCTAGTCTCCCAACAACTCAGAGCCCCCCATTGGGGTAAAATGATACAAAGTCGATTTTTCACTTTTTGTGTGCGGAATTTTGCACTCAAATGTATGGCCAACTATAGCTAATTTTATCCGCACATTTCATTTAAGCCATTGCCCATCCCCTCCCATCACCCCCAAGGGGGGTCCCCCTACAAAATTCACGAAAATTTCGAAAAATACCCCGAATTCGGGTCCATATCTAATCTAACCCCAAAATTAATAACATATTCGGATTCCTCGTGAAAAATTACCTATAGGCTCCATACATTGTCAATCTCTCTTGAACTACAATTTACTCCTTCTAACTTGAACCTTTAATTCGGGTCGAAAACTAAAAATACCCCATTTCATTGTGATTTCACAATGGAATATTCACCCCTTATGACTCGAATGGGCATTTAGGTTTCTTCTAATGAAAGTTACGCATATCAATGTAGTTTCCATTGGCATATAGTTTTGGTCGCCCTGAATGACCCAATTCGGAGGGCAAGGGTTCATTTTTATATTATTTTGACCCCCGACCCCCATCGTGGTATGGGCACCCCCTATTTTCACATACTTATTTTTTCGCCACTTTATATCGATCTGTACTAAGGAAATTTAAAACTTTTTTTAACACTTCGATATGTTTACTGGTCAGAACATTTTAAGATTTGCAGTATCAAGTCGCGTGACCAAAAAGGTGTTTTTATCAGAGTATTGCTCGACGCTGCTGCCATCCACAGCATATTAAAATATCTTGCTGAGAATGCGTTGTCCATTGCATGGAGTTTTTACATCACAGCGAACAACAATACATGCATTGTTCTCTATTCAATCGTTTGAATGTTTTGAGTCACATAATCGTGAAGAGAACAATGCATCCATTCTTATTCGCTGTGATGTATAAACTGCTACGTACCTTCGCATGCGATGGACAACGCATTCTCAGCAAGATATTTTAATATGCTGTGGATGGCAGCAGCGCTGAGCAATACTCTGGTTTTTATAAATATTACATGTATACATAACATATTTTATATATATCCCCCATGATAACGATATAACACAAGAAATTGGCTACCTTTTTCTCTTTCAATTGCTTGATAATTATATCAAGGCATAAAAAATCGTTTTTTATACTATTCGACTCAATGAATCTTTTTTTTAATATATCAATAATAATAATAATAATAATAATGAGTAAGATATAGACTCGAAGGTCGTACTTCCTTTAGTTAAATGCTGGAAGCTTCTTGAATGTTGTGATTAGATAAGAATCGATTAAAATGGAATATGATTAAAGTGTTGGCCGCGATCATAAATCTATTGATAGCTATTTTGGTTGATGATGATACAGAATTTCTGTTGCAATTGCTTTCTAAGCAAAGATCACAGTTCCCGTCACTTTTACAGATTTCATATTCCTCTTCACTGAGATCTTTGATACAGCCACGATGTACGGTCTTATCTGAAATATATGTGAAAAATATAAAACTCGCTGCAAATGGATTTTCTCTCACTTGACAATTAAAAATATAGATACTTTTCATAATTGTAAAACAGCCACGATATTCATATGGATATGTTCCTTCGCATTGTTTTACAAGACTTTTTTCATCAGATATTTCAGCACATTTTCCCTTTAAACCACTCTCGCAAGAAACACATGACGAACGTATGACATTATCATAATTGCAAGTGGATGTTCTACATAACAGAGTATTATTATTAGGGAAAGTCGGAGTTTTGTCATCATCATCATTGGTGCATCCTCTGACAGCCCAACCATCAACTATCAATGATAGATAATTGTTCAAAATACGATTCGAATGAAAGGTACATACAATTTACCCAAATTGTAACGAATGAAACATGATTCATCAACACCAAATGGAACAATATTGCTGCATGGCACTGCATTTTTCTTATCTTGTCCAAACGCGCATTCTTCCGATTTGCCACAACGTACACAAGATAATGACGGTGGCCTGGTTTTGGGAACATTGTTGCAGCCTGTTTCGGTGCATTTTACACAAGCACCTTTTTTATTCGAATCATCTTCGCACAATAAACGGTGGTCACTTTGGTCAGTCAAACAACCACGATACATTTTATTGTCTGCAGGAAAATCAGAATATCAAATCATCTTTTTATTAAAAAAAAAAATAAATTCAGGAGAACGATACCTTCAAGATACGTATAGCATTGGTCCAACGTAGAAAACATGTCACATGGTACTAGCTTCAGTTTATTTTCCATCAAATTCGATGGCATAAAATCACAATTCTCTTTGTCTCCATTGCAGCGATAGCATTGAATACGATTCCTTGGAAAAATGCCTGTATTACACATATTTTGAGTGCACACCATATATTGTCGATTCGGAAATTCAATGTCTTGATCGTGATATTCTCTGCTACAACGGCGATGCGTATAGCCATGTGCATCAATTCCAGTCACACATGTGCTCAAATATCCCTCACAAATCTGCCACTCTTTTGATGTTACACCAATGTTACATTCAGGATTGTTTATACTGTTACAATGAATGCATCTCTGGAATTCCATTTTTATATTACAATCTTTTGCTTTGCATGTTTTACAATTTTCCGTTTGCTTTTCACATTCAGATACTGAATTTCGATCCAAATCACGAACGCAACCCCTTTCATAATGTTCGTCATTCTAAACAAAAACACAACATTCTATTATAAATCGAAAGCCATTGGCTACACTCGGGCAAACTCACCACACGTAAGTAACAACCTAGTCGATCTGTCGTTTGTATTTCACTACATATTTTGTTCGCATATCGAGTAGGTTCAAGGTGACATTGTTCATTATTCCTCGAATCACACGATGCACAAGTCTCCACCATAATGTTTTTGTTATTGCAATTATCTGTTGTGCAAATAGAGCATTTTTTGGGATTTTGTTGGCACTCCTTGAATAGCTCATCACTTTCGGATACACAACCTCTTGAGATTTGATGTTCGCCGATGTATATATAGCAATGATCATTTGGATTTGTACAAATTTGACTATAATTTGATACTGCATTTATAGCACATTGATTATTATCCGTACCTGTATCACAAATCAAACATCTTTTTACCGTTGTTCTTGAATTACAATTCCATCCAATGCATAGTTCACAGTCTGTAATATTGATACCATCTTCATTTGGTGATTCAGTTATATCGCTCACACAACCGCGTCGAACAATATCACTGGAAACATGTGTAAAACATTGATCCGTATATCGTTTGCATATTTTCGATTTGCTTTCAGTAAGATCGGTTTTTATACATGATTGAAACGATGGCCTCCAATTGCATTCATTTTCCGCGCATTTTTTGCACTCGTCACTATCTAATTCACACTTTTTTCGAGCCTTTTCGTCTAAATTGACAAGACAACCTCGACGCACCGATTTCCCATCGAAATGATGATAACAGCCCATATTTGATGGACATTCCACTCGATTAGCAAACGATGTATCGACACATTCTTCCCCTGCTTTGCGTGAGTCACACTCAATACACCGCAATGGTTTATTTTCTACATTGTCGTCGACTTTAGTTTGAAAGGAATTCGATCCCGTACCACTTGTATTTCTATTACATTTGCTAGTATGACAAATTTGATCACATTCATTTACATCATTACAGGTAACCGCTTTTGAGCCGACTTTTTTTGGTGTCAAACATCCACGATAGGTGATACCATCTAAAAGTTTTATTGACATAAATTAGAATTAAAGTATAATTACGACGAACAAACTTTGTTTTTATTTAATTCCAAAGAAAATTTATCAGTTTTGGAGATTGATTTACTTTCTACTTTCGTAAAACACGATGTAGTATTCAACGGGCACGTATTATAAGGTAGTTCCTCTTGATTTAGAATGTAATCCACTGAACAAGCCGTCAGGATGTCCGATGAACATGTGTAACACTGTAGTTCGTGTGCTGTGAAAAATATCAGTTTCAATTTCAGTAATAATTAACACGATGTATATACGTATCACTGAATGATGAGTGCATGTGATAATTTTCCGTAAAATAAAACTAAATTTTCTTTACCAGCACAAAAATAGTACCTTACCACGAGTAGCCACAGAAGTGAAATCATAAATTGTTATGAGTGCCAAAAATAGTGTAGACAAATTCCATTCGGTATTTTTTCGACACATTCTTTTTTGAACAATTTTTGGTGTTCAGTTAATAGTCTTCAACTGAAAATTGACTAGAATTTATACTGATTTAAGTTATTTTGAAAAATACGGTTGTTGATGTGTATTAAAGTTTATTTTTGCTGGTGTGATATGAGTAATTTGTTATTGAATACGAGGAGAAATACTTTATTTCATAAGTGAAACGTCTCTTTAAAATATGCCAAAGAGCACAATTCAATCAAATTTATAATCAATATTGATAACACACAATTATCATGAAAAGAACGTAGACAACATTTTCAACAAAAAGTGTTATCTGATAAGAAAAGACTTAATAAGATATTCATGCGTCACACTGAATTGAGTTTTTTAACCATTTGATTGACGGTGATTTTTATTTATATGATTATGGTATGCGGTTTAGTTTATGGTCGGGCATGATTTCATGTATACGGTCATTCTACATGCCATTTATTTTAATTTCATTTCAGTTTATCAATTTGTCTCGCATTCTCGCCTATGAAGCGGAACATTTTTCGCTTTTGCTACCTATCTGAGCAAGCATGGAAATATGCACGAACCGGTCCTTGATTTTCAATAGTTTGGTTAAATATTGTCATTTTTTTCAGATGGTGTCCACATGCTTTACATATACTCTAATTTTCATTCAATTTTACATCAACAGTTTCGATACATAGTGATTGAAGCTTTCCGGCTAAAAAATGGTAAAATCTGTAAGAAAAAAAACCGTCTTTTACAGTAAACGTTATTGTTCTGACCATGAGAAAAAAATAGAAGAAAAAATATCTATAGATTGTGAAAAAAATCTTCAAAAATGTTTTCGTTATTTATTTTGTGTAGCACTATTTATATGTCCTATCCAAAAATAGAAATGTGTGATTTAATAAATCTCAATTTGTGACATTTCTTTCGATTTTTTGTTTACTTGATGATAAATGACAAAATGACTTGAACTAAGTTTCTTCGAATAAATATTAATTTAATAATCTGTAAAAGGAGAGATGAAATGCCGGCGACCATAACGATTAGAAAAGTGGTGCCCGCCAGAGTAAACACACACCCTCTTCATTCGTAGAATTGACAAAAATCGTTCAAAGTTCAAATGAACTCCGCATTGAATGAGACGGATAGAAAACGCTCAATATAAAAAATGAGGGTTGCAAACATCCCCATATGCTGTTGGTCGAAAAAAAGCAAATTATTTATTTTCATAACGCTGTTTATCAGAGTGCAACAACACTTTTGTCAATAAAAACAACGTTATGACGTAAGCAAAAAATAAAGCGATTAATAAGACGTATAAAATATATAGCAAAAAATGGGATATTTTTCAAAAGCAGAAAGCCTATGATTTCAATGCGTATGTTTCTTATTTACTGAAAAATAGCTTGTCAATAACGTAGATTTCGATGGAAAAAACAAGCCGATTCTCATTATAGACTAAACAATCCTTAAAAGTGCTGCAAAACAATTGAGTCAATAAGTCAAAGTACAATCCAATGGCCAAACGTATGAAAAAAGTAGCCGAAAGGCGATTATTCGCCCGTCAAAACACGATGCGTGTATAAAAAAACAAACAAGTTTTAGAAAACGATATCAAAATTTGTTTATTACGTATAGTTTCGTTTCATGCATATTTCTCTATTTTTCTTTTTGTTCAAATCGTCATTTTATAAACATTTGTTCAAATTTATAGCCTATCCCTAAACAATCTAACGCGATTTTTTTTTTTTTTGATTTCGATTTTCTTCTAAAACTAAACATTAACTACACACTTAACAAAATAGAGTTTGAGTGGAATTTTAACATCATTTTTTATGATTCGGTTGGTTTTTTTTGGTTGGAATTTTCATGCATAAAACTCTTAACGTTCGAGTGAAATACAGTTTCAAAGATAATCCCATTTTCATAGATTAAGTAAGATTGTCTTTCTATTTGTAAAGAATGCAAGATATTCTAAACCAAATCGTCCTCGGAACCGCTATTATGGGTGCTACTGCAGTTGCTATTCGCTGTGGTCAGGCGTGCCATGTCGAATGTCATTTGCATTGTAACACCGTCATTCTTTTTTAGGCGATAGGTTAGTGAATTGGCACGTGGTTTGCGTCTCATCACATGTCTTTCAACCCATTTTAACATTGTAAGCACCGAATCTGTCGATGGCAAACGATGTTCGGCTGATGTTTTTACAATATGCGATGATGTGACACGGAATGTTGCGGCCATACCTTTCAGCGCCTGAAATTAAAACATATTTATTTAACAATTTGACCTTTTTTTGTGTTCAATTAATACACACCATCATGGCGTCCTCGTCGGTTGCATCATCACCAGCATAAATAATCTTAATACGATCGTACCAATCGACACCAAATGCCGTTCGCAGAATATAAATCGATGCACGACCTAAAATATTCATTGATTTTTCATTAGATTTGCTTGAATTTTAAACGATGATCAATTTGATTTACCTTTGTTCCATTGTACAGGTGGTTTTGCTTCAATAGCACACTGTGACTCGGTTGCATTGAAACCAAACGATTCAATAATTTGTTTAGTTTTTTCCACCAATTCTTGTCTTAATTCATTTGGTGTATCACGGTAGTGGAACGTTAACAGTGGACCTTTATTCTCGACCCAAGCACCATCTCTACAAACCTGTGCGAAAATTGAATATTTTTTTTTAAAAGTTCAATCGAAAATGAAATGTTTGCCAAACCTACCGATTCTTGGAGTGCTTTGAGTAAATCACTAACTTTATCTTCATATTGCATTGGCAATGGATGAACAAATTTACTGCCGTCAGCATGTAGAATTTCCAAACCATAATTACCAGCATATGTGATTCCTTCGATTCCAACCATTTTCTTAACATTTTCGACACTTCTGCCAGAGATTACAGCAACAAATACATCTGAATGATTCGATAATCGTTGAATCACATTTTTCGTTTCGTGTGGCAAAATTGCCAAATCAGGATGTGGTGCAATCGGTGCCAAAGTACCATCATAATCGAGAAGCAATGCCAATTTTTGATTATAACCAATATAATTGAGTAAATAATCGAAATCATCAACTGAAACTGGTTGCATTGTTGTCACACCCACATCATCCTCTTCGATCGAACCCATCGCTTTCAAAAATGATCGCATCCAAAAGTTAACATCACATTCTTTTTCACGTCGTCTCAATCGATTCATTCTCAGTGATCGTTCATCCTCTGGCATCGTTAATGCACGATGAATCACCTCCGACGCTTCGTCGATTTCATATGGATTGCACAACAATGCTTCGTGCATCATTTCACCAGCGCCAGCAAATGGTGATACAATCAAAACGCCCGGCGGCTGATTAATTTGACATGCAACAAATTCTTTGGCCACCAAATTCATACCGTCCCGTAACGGAGTGACCAAAGCCACATCAGCATCACGATAATAGGCGGCCAACTCTTGTTGTCCAACACAACCAAAAATATAACGAATCGGTGACCAATTTGCTGTTGTAAAACGACCATTGATACGACCGACCAATTGATCCATTTCTTCTTTCAATTGCTGATATTCGCTGACATCGGTACGTGACGGAACCGAAATTTGTAATAAACTAACATGTTCACGGTGCTCTGGATGCTTTTCTAATAAAATTTCGAACGCTTTTAAACGATTTACTAAACCTTTCGTGTAATCTAATCTGTATCAAGACAAAACGAAGCACAATTAAATCATCTGTGAAAAAAAAACAACTCTTTAACTACTTTTCACTAACCTGTCAACGCCAAGAATGATCTTTTGTTTAGTTTTGAAGATTTTTTTAGCATTTCTGGCCAATTCGACGAATCTATCAAATGGAATTCCTTTGTTTTACAATAGAAAAAATTACAAAAAAAAATATGAAAAAAATGTTTCATCCGTACAAAATTAGAACAATTCAAATGAAAATAGACAGCTTACCAATTGGAAGTGGCCGAACTCGAACTGAACGACCATTTTGTTCGACTAATAAATTTTTACGATCAACACGACAACCCAAATGCCGTTGACAGCAGTCGACGAAATTTAAACAATAATCACGAATGTGAAAGCCAACCATATCAGAGCTCAGTATTCCCTGTAGAATTTCATCGGCCCATGGGAATAAACGGAAAATGTCCCATGGTGGAAAAGGTATGTGCAAAAAGAATGCCAACTGACATGGTAAATTTCTTTCTTCAGCTGCCTCACGAACCCAATTGGCAGCCAACATCAATTGATAATCATGAATCCATACGATCGGTATATTTTGATTTGTTCGTCGTTTGTGACACTTTTCCAGTGCTTCAATTGTTTTCATTGCAAAAAGCTTATTGACTTTTACATAATTTCTCCAATCGTCGGCGGAGAATGATGCACGACCGGGCATCGAATGAAAAAGTGGCCAAAATGTACCATTACAACAGCCATTATAGTATGAGTCAAAGTCAGCAGGATCGGCATCCACGCAAACCACCTATCGCAAGAAAAAAATCATACCCAGAAGAAAAAATAAATAAATAAAAAAGATGCTTCGAATTGCGTAAGTTTCTGTTTACAACTGATTTTGTTTTTAAAAACCGAAACGATGTCGAAAAGAAAAAAAAATTCGCGATCAAGGGGCAAATGAGAAGATCTCATTTACATGGTTAACATAATATGGGATGTGAATGTGTGCGTGTAAGCGTGTCTAGAATAATCGATTGTGTGTCTGTCGGTTTCAGGCGCAGGTTGTACAGTTCACTGACGCGTCTATAATGTACGAGCTGTTTCAAAATACATCGCTATTGATTCAGTAGTATTGAGAGAGAGAGAGAGAGAGAGAGAGAGAAAAAAAGAAGTTGCCGCAAATATAATGTCCACAGTGTCTACAGTCACATTAAATTGATTAATATGGAATAATCTAGTGACTTTTTTTAGCTGACCCCCGACTATTTGATACTTTTACGAGAAGAAAAAAACGGTTCTTCAACCGTTCGGTAAGATTGATCAATGTTGGTCGGGCACGCGAACGTATGTGTGCATGCGTGTGTATGTTTGATTTTTGTTTTAAATTGATAACATTTTATCAATTTGAATTCATTTTTCCTTGTTCGGTTCGGTTGTTTTTGTTTTGGCCATTCATCTCGCATTGATTTTCCAACGTGGCCGTTGTCGTTGTCGCAGCTTGTTTACGCAAGCTATCTTCGTTTATTTTCTGCATATTCAGTACAAACATGATTAATTGAAATTGTTTCATTTTTGCTTCCTCAAATATCAAATTAAATAAGCAAAGAATATATTGCCGTTTATACAAACAATCAATTTAAAGTTCATTCAACACGTTCATGTTGCATTATCCAAAAAATACTGATAGTTTTAACATGCGTTTTATGTCAAATTCACCCGCTTCATTATCATTTTGAAGCATGATTTGTGAGTTTTTTTTTATTCTTTGGTACTTAGTTCACGACGAGCAAATAGAAGATTATAATAAACTCAAATAATGAGCAAGTCTTTGACGCCAATAGACAAATAGAAAACAGACAGTATTTGGTAAATTGTTTGTGTAATTCATACCGTTCTGAAATGACGTTAGAAATAATGGTTATAAAATTCATAAATGTCTACGTCTTATTGATCATTTGGCGACGATATTAAAAGGACTGAACGAGAGAGAGAGAGAAAATACAAAAAAAATGTAGTTCACAGTTTAAATTACATCATTGCCAATCAAACGAAACATTGAACACGGAAAAAAAGTGAAGCGATTAAATTGAACCGACATACCACCACATGCTTGTATTCCCCATTGCTATTTACATTAAAATCTTATTTAGTTCACATTTCTAATTGCATTAAATCAACAATCAACAATATTTACCACTAATCATTTCGTTTCGATTCAATTGGCAGATTAGTTCAAAGATTAAACGAAATATCATCAACTCTCAGACAAAAACAAATTCCGCAATCGCAAATTACATTCTCTTTTTACATCGTTTTTGTTTTTATGTTATTTTATTTTTTATTCTGTTGAAATGATGAAGGCTATAAACTCGTTGAAATAATACGATTTGCGTACATAATATACGTACTTGATCTGAGCGGAGACCAGCGGTGGGTGTTTGATCACTGGGATCCGATTCGGGAATCTCGGTCAATGGTTCTTTTGAATGAAGTCCAGACCATCCAACCCACAAACCATTACCTTTGATAACGACCGGAGCTACAGCTGTTACTAAACCACCGGCACTGCAAATAAAATGTATAACATTACGATTAATATAGATATTTTTGTTTTTTTTTCGGTTGTTTTTCAATTGCTTAAATTGGTGTCTGATACGCCTAGATTTATAGGTCACCCTAAAGATATCACGTTTTTTCCATACGGCGCTTTGAATTACAATAACAATATTGAAAACAAACCCTTGTGGAAATATTTCGACTTCATATTCGACTAAAAATTGACTAATTTGGGAAAAAAATGGCTGATATTTCAGCCAGCTAAAGTTAACTATAAGTGACTATATGCGTCTTCGTGTAATTTGAGTTGAGAAATGTCGATTGTGATCATAGTTAGCTACGGTTAACTATAAGTATATGGAATTGACTTTTGTCAACTATGTTGACTATAATCACTTTTGATTAACTCTGAAACATAACCGACTATATTCGATTTCAATCATCTATTGGTAATTTTAACCGAATAAAAGTGATTAAAATTGACTTAATTTATAGTCAGTCAGTCATTTTTTTTTCCACAAGGGAATGAGTTCATACACTGCACCACATCTTTGAAAATATACGCGCTCAATTTATTGCGACCTTAAACTCGAAGCTATTTTTATCGAGGAAATAAAAAAAAAACCGTACGGTTTGGATAAGCCTAGCGTGCGAGCGACAGAGAGAAATAGAGACAGAGAGGCGAGAAGAGAGAGCGTGATCGTTCATAGATAAGACGCATTGTAATACGTAATATCACCAGGATTCTTTATCTCATTTTTTGATCATAAATGCATTCATGGAAATTCTCTAGATAAACTAACTATCGGTATTATTCATATCTGTTCCTCATAATCGATTTTTTTTTTGTTTAGACAAATTCTTATAATTAATATATGACACATAGATAAATGTTGAAATTGATTGGATTTTATTTTTGGAATTTACCTGGCACTACGTGAGAGTTCACCAGTTTTTGGATTTTTCTTCAGCACAAATGGCAAACGATTCGATACAACGATCAAACTAGCTTTTATATTTGGCTCACTATGCGTTACTGTAATCTGTGGTTCACTCATCTTTCTCGTCTGAGTGTCGTCGTTCAATTTGTTTTTTTAAATATTCAATGGCACACAATTCACTCTTTAAAAAAATGAAATGTTGTCCGTTTAATGTTCAATTATTATTTTTTTTTTTTTCTTTTCTTAATCCTTTAACAAACTTTCGAAGGGATTTGCGAACGTTTTTTTAAAATCGATCATCGAGCACTTTAAACATTTGATTCAAATTCTTCAATGAAAATTGCAAAGTTTAAATTTGCAAAGTAGAAATTGGTTTCGGTGTCGTACGAGGAAATAAATGAGTCGAATAATTATGCGATGTTTATAGATGAAGCGACATAATTAAACTGAGCAAAATTGGCGTGATGTTAAAAAGGACATTAACGATCACTGATTATAGCCGATAGACAAACAACAAAGACGACGCATGTATTGCATACAATACTACGTTAGAGCGACAAGTGATAATGATTTCACAGTTAAAAATTGGCACACAAAAACCGATCTATACATTCTACAGATTTATAAACACATACACAGTCACCATACACTGAATTTGTCTTGTCTTTGTAACAAAAACGAAATCAATAATTTAATGTGAAGGAAGAGAAAAACACGATCATAATCTAATACAAAGGAGAATGTGCATCAACAAAATTGTCTCTCAAATGGCGCACGAACAAACTGCACTGTATCACACTCAAATCACAGCTGGACGCGTGATACGTTATTCCCACTGTATTGGTATCGACTAACAAATTGTGTTTTGTTTGTATCAGGCGATTGTGTGTGCCGGTTGAATTTTCACTCATTTAGCCTTTCGAATTGATAACACCACATGCAAATACAATGACACAATTTTTTTTTTTTGATAATCGCCTATAACATAGAATCGATATGGTTTTGTTTCATTGTATGTTGAATGTAATGGTTCATCTTTGCGCACAAATTGATAATAATGCGTCCAAAAATTATCGGCTTTTGTTTTTGTTCGTATTGAGATATGAAAGGTTTTCTATTCGTTTCATCAATATGAAAGTTTCCCAGTTAACAATAGCACCCATCGGACGAAACATTCTTTGAATGAATGCACTCGAAAGTTCCCAATGGAACTGGCATGTTACTCATTATTTATTTAGTTGATGTTAATTAATACAAACATGCCTACTGGAACATTCAGCCCATTTATTTACTTTTATTCATAATATTTTCGGTGCTCTTATCACAAGCAAAATAAACCGCTTCTGAGAATATGGAAGTGGAAAAAAAAAACTGAATCAAAACATGTAATGCCAAGTACTTTTCCGCGATGATTAAAATGAATTTAATGGAATCCGTCTATTTTGCAAAATGGTCATTTGTATAAATTGAATATGATTTATTTTCGTGCAGTTTATATTAAGTAAAAGATTATGAGTTTCGGCTATTTTTTACACTTTATTGAGTTTCACACATTTCGATAGCTAAGCTAACTTCGTCAAAATGCAATAAAAAAAATGCAATGTATAAAATGCAATAAATACATAGGAAACGTGTTATAATTCGTTTCAATTCGCCGAAAAATTAAACCAAATAAAGCAAAACATATGTTGGAGACAAACCACGCAATTGATATTTCATTACTTAAAAGCGTTAACAACAACTTTGAAACCGAATTTAAATAACACCTTTGCTTTACTTGCAAACTTTTTAACGTTTCATTTCATTTAATTTTACGTTTTATATCAAAATACCATTGTATTTAGCGTAATTTCTATATTTGTATGTACTTTGTCTTTTGAAATCAGTTATGAATTTAAACGAACCGAAGAAGGCGTAAAATTCAAAAAAATGAAAAAAAATTGTTGAAATTCATCATCTTGTACTAAAATTGAATCTGCCCGTAAACTCATATGTATCGTATGATACGCGTCAAGTATATAAGTGTAATCAATTTTTGTCAAAACATATGTGTGATTTCAGCACGATATGCAAGACACGTGCGTTGATACATTCCATATCTCATCATGATATGTGCCAATACCGTTATAATCTCAACACAAAAAAAATATCGCCCAAAACGTACACACATTGCTTTCGATTCGTATACATTTGAACGTGTGTCGTCGTTGTGACTACTGAATTTTTGGTAAATTTCATTCGCACAAACGGTAGACACCCGGACACCAGAATCAGAGTGTTGATTTTTTAAAATCGTTGTCGCTTTGCCTCAAATCCACACTCGCTCGCGATTCGGAAGTAAATTATTTCAATACATATGCAAAAGTTCCAATTACACGTGTGTCTTCGATGTATGTGTAGCTTTGTTGCACGAACAAAAAAAAAAAATCATCGTCATTTCCGAAATTCTCTGATCATACGTTCTATACTTCTCTCATTTCGATAATATCAAATAAAGATGGTAATAAATTTGGTGCTTCCCGAACGAACACGTCATGGCTGTTGTTGTTGTTTTCATTCAAGAATCTTGAACATTTCGGTTTTTTTTACTTCCTTTCACTTGTGGTAAAAGTTCAATTTTGGGGTTATCAATCGGAATGCTTTTCATTCCTAGTTGCAATGTTACTAATTTCTTGGCATGACTGCAAGATCAATGACGAATTTGTTTTGCCATTCCGAATGTTTTAATACAATTTATCGTGCTCTACTTTATCAATGACTGAAATTTGTCAACAAATTTTGATACAATCCCGTAATAACATACCCGGGGTCATTTGAATGGAATTCCCTTTGAAAAATCGCGATTTGTAAATACTTTTTTTTTACTAAAAAGAGTTGCGGCCTTTTTCTCTTATAAGATCTTGAACTTGACATGTATTCAAAACACAATCATCTGACCATGAATTATACAATAATTTTTTTATTGCATTTTACACGGTCTGATTGACGTAAAAATAAACAAAACAAAAAATGATCTAATTCTGTTTAGTTTGCAGGAAATAAAATATACTGAAAAGAAATCACGTGAAGAATAAACCCTGATCATCGTATTTATGAGTGTTCAATGGTCGCAGTTAAATCTCACGGTGCTCCCTTAGCATCGATTAAATACGGAATCCAGAACCCCGTTCACATTTTCAAGCATTTTTTCATGATTTTCGTTTTGTAATCAATAGACGGTGTGGCCAGATACGGTGATTGCACGCTCTGATTTTGATACGGTTTGGCTACGTAAGGAAATAAATACATGAAATAATGTGCTCATTTAAAAGTCAACCGATTAAGTGTCAAATTGATTACATTGCCCGTTCATGTAATATGCATTGCAAAATACCTCAATCGCCAGTCGTTTCAGTTTCAATCAAATGTTTATTCACTTAATTTATATCAGTGTTCTGTTTAGTTATAACTAGTTTCGATCTGGAAAATTGGAGCAGCAAAAAGTCGTAACATTCAAATTGCAATGAAATCATTTTATTCAAATTTCATCGATCGTAAAATATTTGGAAACGTCTTAAAATGAAAAAATATTCCATTCAAACAATATCTCATTTTGATCCGCCAGCTATTTTGTACGATTGTTATTTAATTTTTTTCATAGTCTTTTTTTTTCAATAATACGAACCGATATATCGACATATTGCTATCAAATACGGTTACAGAGTTCATACTCTATGTCCTGTGTGCGTCATTCATTGCCAGCTATCATACGTTGTTTTTTTGTTATGCCTTTTGTCGGTTTTTGTTGTAGTATTTTCAACTGGCGACATATTTTCTTCGATTTTGACTTATTTTTTGCGACAAATCATTGTTATAATAAAATTCAATCGATGAATTCAATGAGAATATTTTGTGGTCGTTTGTATGCTTTTTATTCTTAGCTCTGATGGTCATAGATGCTTTCAATCCAGGAAAAGACGGCAAATCGATTAATTATTATTATATCGATTCATTTTTTATAGCCATTTTCAACACTTTATAAAACAAATTGATAAAAACTCGAGGATAATAAAATTCACCGATGAGCAACGACTATTTTGGACATTCACAATGGAATTAGAATGATTTTGATTCAAGTCATGATCCGATATGGGAACTTTATCAATATAGGTGTGATTCCATCCAAGAGATGGCGCTATGTTTGAACAATTTTCATCCTCTTCGATGGATTTTTTGATTTTTTTAAATAGTTTACTTTCTTTTTGTAAAAAATTACCATAAATTGTATTTTGAAAAGTTAAAATAAACCATAATCGAACTTGACTGTAACATAAAATCGAATTGATTTACTCTACAATGTGTCATAGCTGTGAAAAACTCATTTAAAATATTTATAAGAAAAAGTGTTTTGTTTTAACGTCAAAACACGAGGTTTTTTTCTCATTTATTTATTTACACGATAATTTTCGTCATGAAATTCCATAGTAAAGCTTATTACGTCAAATTATTTCTATCTGAAAAACCATTTGCGATTATTTAATGAAAAAATTCTCTGTGTTTGAGCATTATATTTATTGTGATGTAGAAGAATGTTCTGACGTTCTTCGAGTTATTTGAATTATAAAATAAGCAACACGAAAAGAAAAAGAAACACACACACACAGTGAGACACCGAATGGCAAACAAAAGACATGAAAGTTAGAGTGGCATGAAAACACACATCCATGAGCATTGTGAATAGTACTAAAGGCTTCTGTAGGCTTCTATTCATAGTACATGCATGTTGTTGTCGCTGTTGAAATATGTACGTGTGAAACCATACAATGGAAAAAAAGTGGGCGGACCTTATTTTAGTAGGCATATACATGTAGATGCGGCTCACAATTTCGACCGTTTTTCAATGCAGTATTTACTTTTAGATCTGTGAGAGTATTTTTTTATTGTTGTTAACTTTAAATCCATCCTTTGAATGTGTGCCGAGCCGGTATTGCGTAATTCACTTCGCTCTCACGAACAAGAAACGAACAAAAAGTAAATATATTCAACATATATTGAACAACATCGCAACATTGATGATCCATAATTGAAATGCAACAATTAAAATATTTAAGAAGTTCCGCGGCTGCGATGTTTGCTGTGGAGGCAATTCTTTTTTTCAACTTATTTGGGCATTTCTCACGGCACAACATTTATCTTTCGCACAAATTAAAACGAAACAATAAAAATGAATGAGCGTCATATTAAAAAGCAAATAGAAACACACACATACCATCAGTGGAACCGATGATTGAGCTGTTCAAATATGACATGTAACCCACTTGCAAACATATACCCTAAATTTAAAAGTGTTTACCCATGGACAATTTTTTTTATCTCTCTGCTTTGCTGCGCATGAATATATCTTTTTTTTGTATCAAAATCTAGATATAATTAATATGGGTTTACATGCAAAACGATTCTTCACAATGCTCAATCAATAAACTGGCCGATTTGATTGGTTCGTATTTAATGACTCGCTTATACATTTGAGTAGCACGAAAACAATGTTGTGTATTATTTTTGTGCATGCAAAAGAATAAAAAAAAATCGATTTAATTCATCGTCTGTTTAAAATTGGAATAATAAATTCGGGCAGGCAAACGTACAATATACGCACACGTTTATTGAAAATAAAAAAAGCTAAGCATGCGTTTTTATATCCAGCCGAAGAGGAGTAACATAATGTGGTTGAAACATTTGCTCGGATCAAAATGTACATAAGACGATGTTTGATCATGGTTTTTAGTATTGGTGTGTGCGTGTTCTATATACTTACCCACTTTTTTGTTGCTGCTGCCTCTCGGTATGCATTTTTTCATAACGGTGGTGAATTTCGCTGTCGTATTGTAGTAGCTCGTGTCGCATCTGAACTTTTTCGCTGCCGATCAAATCGCACTCTCTTCATTTTATTTCCACTTACGTTTGTACACTTTTAGTTCATCGTTGTGTCCGTGTGTGATATATTTTTATATATATATGATTTTTCGCTGCTTTATTGTCATTGTTATTTTCCTTTTGTAACAAGGATACCCGTACACATTTTCATGTAAATACATAAAAGGTGAACCGAAAAAAAAGGAATCCGGTGACGGGCACAGTCGATGTGCTCATTTCGAATCATCAGTTTGTTGCCATTTTGTGCGTTTGTCATTTGATATTGTGAAGAAGCAGAATAACGACGTGCTTTTTTCTCGCTCTATACCATTGACTTTGTCAAGCTTTTCAGTGACCAGTTTGTTTTTTCTTCGGGTTTAACAATACCATTTTCACCAATTAAACCCAGTCAAAGACAGTTGAACAATGCACATTAAATTTTAAATGAACAATCGATGAATACCATTGGCTATTTTAAGAGTGAATTCACACTCTTCTTTTTTGAGTAACAACCCTTTGGATTTGAAGAAAAGCTGCATATGTGAATTATAATAAAAACGTGAATTTGCTTGAATTAATCACAAATATTTTAATAAAAATTACAAAAAAAACCACACACTTTTGATGTATAAGATTGTGATATCGTGGACATAGCTGTTTTTGATATACAGACAGGGAGAGTCAGTAGACAATTTACGTAAGTGTTGTATTCTATTGTTTTTTTTTTCTTCATCTTATTCTTTTGTCGATTTGATACACTTAAGTTATATGGAATTGTGGTTTTTGGTCACATTTATTTCGCGAATAATAGATCCAAGTTGAAACAAGTTTTAAGTGGAATTTTTAATTTGCTGTGTCTAGCCATCGGTATTTTTAAATGGTTTTGCGTAATTTTGACTAACTGAAGTCATTACAATTTTTGAAATTAAGCTTGGAGTTTTTTTTTATTGAGAATTTGCTGGTTTTTCCTTATAATGCGAATATTTCTAAAGAAACACTTTAGAGAAAAACTTTGAGCACACAATAAGAAAAAATGTGGTATTTTTAATTCAATTTTGGTAGATTTAATATAAAATCAACCAACAACGAATTAAATTTACCATTTTTGACATCTCTGAGGCAAATTTTTCAAAAGTGCTTCATTACATTTACCAACTTTTCGAAACCACAGATGACCCATGAATTTGGTGAATGTAATGAAGCAATTGGTAAAACTTATTCAACAAATAGTCTCTTTTGAAAAATATGCCTCAGAGATGTCAAAAATGGTAAATTTAATTCGATGTTGGTTGATTTTATATTAAATCTACCAAAATTGAATTAAAAATACCACATTTCTTCTCTCTGTGTAGCAATGAAAGAACAAAATGCGCCATTTGTATCTAAACAATTATATCGTCTACACATTTTATGTTTGAAAATGATATATTTTCCCAATCGAATGCATAATTAACGTTTGTGTTCGTTTCCTTGTCGAATCTAAACCATTTGTGGGGGGCACATTGATGCTGAAACGTTTCACTGTCAAATTCTTGATATTTTCATGTAAATTTCTTGTATGGAAATACGGTGTTTAAAAATAAAAACCGTTATGAATATCATGTAAAAAAAAGAGAGCCGTGTTTTTTGTTGTTGTATCTGGAATAGAACATTGATAAATTCGATCAAAACACACTGTTTTGTAAAATTTATATGAAAAAATATAAAATAGTATTCAGTGAACATCTGTGAAATTCAAATATATTCATACGCCGTGAATCACACTTCAACGAAACGATGATCATTTTACAAACGTCATTATCTACCCTATGAGCATTCCGATGATTGCGTATGTTAGATCAGGTACAAAGTGCACAAATGCAGAATGTTGTTTTCATCAAAAACGTTAGATCAAAGATGAAAGCGAGAAAAACAAAATTCAAAGAACTGCGCAGTTTTAATATTGAAAATGATGAGCGACAGTCAACGTGGAAGTGATATCGTTCTTATTAATTTTTTTTTTTTCGTATTTCATTTGCATAAATTCAAATAGAGTTTGGGAAATTTTCATCTGAAAAATATGATCGGCGACAAATTTCCGACCAAATATCCGTTACATTTCATGAATATGCTTAATTTCCAAGTATTTTTCACTCTCCCGTTCAAACGCATGATTTGGATAGAAACAACAAATAAAATTCAATTTCGATGAAAAAAAAAATTCAGTGGCGCTTCATACGGTACTCCTAGTAATTTTATGATCAAATTTTGTTTATTTAGTTCAATATATAACTTGTTACGTTTTAATTCTCTGTTTGCCTTTCTCTCTCTCTTTGCTCCATCATTTTTTGATGATCGAATATATTGTGTTTACCTTCGATAAATATGATAATACTTATGAAATGTGATGTTTTGATGCGTTTCGTTTACCATTGGATTTCGAATTACTTTTGCCTTCTCTGAATTTCGTGTTGAATTTTAGATCGAACTCAAGTTTTTTTTGTCCACATCCAAACTGGTCCAATATTTGATTAGCTTGTCATGCGCTCTTCGTGCGATTACATTGAAACGATGTAAGTTAAACACCTCCACTTTGTGTAAAGAGAAAAAAGTGAAAGACAAAAAAAAACAAACAAATAATTCGATCAACATTTTAAACAAATAAAATTTTAAATTCAATGGCGGTTGACCAAATAGCTACAATTTGAATAACAATTCAAAGAACTTCAAAGAGTTTTCGGTCTACTGATGCGAATGGCATAAGTGTTATAACTATTTTACATATGTTTGTCTGTTATGCCGGTAGCCCGTGCCAGAGCTAACAATGACTTTGCCGTTGCATTGAATTCAATGTAACTTAAGTCATAGTTCCATAGTTGTCTCATTGTTTCTACCATTCAATTCAACAAAAAAATGCATTCTCAAACACCAAACGGGCACTGAGATTTGGACGACATTGATTTTCCGAATGTTTACAACTACTACCAGCGACACAAACGAAAACTCAAGATGAAAAAAATGCATTTTTCGGCTTCGTTTAGATGCGCATAATAATTATCGCAATAATTACCGAGAGTACATGTAGTTTCACGAATTCACAATTATGCAGTCGATGTTTGTAGTTTGGCTTTTGTGAATGGTGTGCAGCTGGATATGCCGCATATTGTTCCCTAATGTAAGTGTTGTTGTTGTTGTTTGTGTGCGTTTTGAATGCTTCATTTATTCTATATTTTGTCGATGCAGCCATCAAAAACTGAGCAAATCTGTTCCAATTCGTGCACCATAATGATGTTGAAGTTTGAAGTAGAGCATATGTGTGTTTTCGGTTGCGGTGGCTTGTAGCCATTGCCGTAATTCGCAAATGCATCTTGATTAAAGCCGGAAAAAAGACCAAACATTGAATGTTTTAAATAGTTTTGCGACTCCTATTGTTCGTTGATTTTTTTCGCTCTATTTTACACCATGCTGTCGATATGAACTTGAACAGCATGTCGCACTCTTAATTTGAAAGGCGAAATATGAACAACGGCGAAAAAACATATGAGCCAACTGTAAACTGTTGCCTTTTTTCATTCAATCTCTCTCTCCCTCTCTCTCTTTCCCTTTGTTGAGTCACAAAAAAAACTCTTCGACGATCATTTGACGAGTAACAAAAATGGATGCAATGAACGGTAAGCGAAACATTCGTTTGAACGATTTGTTGAGCATCGAAAACCAGTTCCCATCAAAGCACATATACACACGGCAACTGCATTAAAAACTACCACCTATTTTCATGCTTATTTATTCTTCATTGTTCACGTTAAATACACATCGAGATTTTTGACGTGCATGTTCCACTTTTAAACATGTAAAATGTTGCAGTTAGACTATGGTGCTAACAAAGGACCAGACACGGGAAAACAAACGAATAAAAAAGCAAATGGTCCAACCCACTGTGATTACTTCATAAATATTGGGAAACAACGAACGTTACAACCTCAGAGAGTAGGTATGCCATGTGTGTGTATGTGTGCACGTATAAGTGGGTTTCGCTTTTTGGTGAGAAATGTTCGGTATAACAAGGCGTTCAAAAGGAAAGATAGCAGGAATTTCTTTTATTTGAAGAACGTACAACGTATTCGATTGAGAGAGAAATCATCATTTTCCGCAATTTTATTGATAGAAATGTCGAGTGAAATGAATTAGAAAATTTGCACAATGGAATGGCCAATTTCCGCTCAAGGCTGTAATCTAATGCGACCCCTAACCGCGAATTGTTTATATATAACGGAACAAAATTACAAACTTCGAATAGGAAGTTCTAGTGATTGCTCAACATCATGCGCTATGGTTTGCCCCGTCACGTTGTGAATCAAATGAACATTCAGTACATCCATCAAATCGTTTGATTATTTTGTGTTTCTTCTTCTAAGTTTCTCATATGTTTTGGCAAGTAGAAAAGTTGCTAAAAAATACCGCCAATTTTTATACGCAGTAGATAAACATTGAATAACCTTGCGATTAACTGGCACCATAGTGACTTGTTGACATTTATTACGTTAAAATTGAGTAAATATTTTGCAAAAATCGAATATATATCTTCGGTTTGGTCGTGGATTATATGGCAACTTTTGCACACAAAAAAACGGGTATTTGTGTCAATGTGATCGACATATTTGTGAGGTGTTTTTCATTTGTTGCGTTGAATTTATTACTAACAAACAATATTCTATTTTCTTTAAATTTTATTTTGTGAAAAATGTGGAGAATTCGACGATGAACATTTACGCGTTGAAATGGAGTAAGCTTATGTCTAATCGTATTATTTGGATTGCATCATAAATTTTTTTTTCATCGCTAGATCGATTTGTGCTTGTGAAAAATGCATGGTATTCCATCTTATCGTCAAAATTCCACGGTGAATTTGTTTTGAACAAAATGATGAAAAAATACGTACACGCGTCATCCCATTTGCGACAATTGCGATTTCATTGATGTCATTGCGTTTTTTAACTCGGTCGTTATTTGTTTATTCTGTTTTTTTTTTTTTTTTTTTTTTTTCAACTCGCTCCTGGCATTATCCATTGACGATTTTAAAACTATTTAGGAGTTTTATTTTAATTTCATCTTTTTGGTTCGGCACGAGAGTGCCATTGAAAAGAGAGCATTTTGATGAGATAAAGATGTAATCAAAAACATCCTTTTCGGATTATAAACGAACCGAGAAATCGAGTGAAAAAAAGAGAGAATTTTGTCAAAGCGAAGCGAAAATGAAATGAATTCAACGAGTGAAAAATTCCCACCCTGCTGTTTTACGCACACGCACCAAATTTGACAAGAGACAAGAAGGATTAAAATTTAAATACTTTATAAATCGTTTTATTTGTTTACACACACTCGGTTTTGCTTGTGTGTATATTTGCGTGGGTTTTTTCATTATTTTGATATGTTTATTCTTCTTCTTTAAAATTCTGGCTCGTGAAAGGCTTGCGTGTGTGTGTGTGAAATTTTTTTTCTTTCGGCTCGTGCGTTCGGAAGTAAGTCGACTGCCTATCTGATTTAAAATTAGCATGTATGTACTCGAGCATTGTGCATGCGTTTTTCGATAGTTTGTGCTGTCGCAAATTAGCGATGTCGTGCTTCATTTCCATTTTTATGAAGTGGAAAATTGAAAAAGCCAAAAACCAAAAGCCGAAAAGTGCGATTATGATTAATCTTTTGCTTTGACGCCCCCTTATTATTGAGCTAAATATGTCATTATCACTCTTTCACACATTCTATCGCCGTTGTTGTCAAGATGCTCATCATTGTATTCATGTCAAACATGAAAACATGAAAATTACATAGTTGTGGTTGACAATTGGCACCCGATTTAGTTTTGGTGTGACGATGGGAAAAACACCCCTCATCACTCCAACACACAATCAATATTCAATTTAACTGGTTCAAGATGCGCTTACAACAGAATAAATGATTCATTTTTCTCTTTGTGGTTCGTGTCGTTGAGACGAACGATGACATTTCCTCATTGGATGAAATAATAATAATTTAATACGAAGGTCTTTTCGATATTCTGGTCACATTTCACGTTTTATTTTGGATGTCTCATCGATTAAGTATCTCAATCTAAGTGGCATACCATTCAAGAGTTCCTTTCGAAATTGGAACGAAAAATGTCTTGTTTGAATGAGGAAGCCATATGGCATTCAATGTTTGCCATTCACTTGCTCACTGCTTGTTACACAGTATTATATGACAATCTACGTCTTATGTTATTGTTTTCTGAGTTCCGTTTATTTAAATAGATACTTATCACTCCTCGGTCGCCTTTGCGAACTGCAATAGCTTAAAATATAGATCATTAAAATAACAGGAAACAAACCATTTAAACGAAAATAAGACATGCGAATGTGGTCGCCCATTTGATTTGTTTTATTTTGTCGTGTTGCTCCCTTCTTTTGTTGGTCGCCTTATTTCTTCGGTTGCAAACAAATATGTCTTGTTTGGTGTCAACTTATGGTCGCCTCAATCCAATTTGACGAACGTTTTTCGTTCCGCGATGATAGCGAGAGCAATGAAAGAGATGTTGTTAAAGGAAACCATCCAAACACACATACACACTACGTAATTTGTCGATTACTTTATTGCTAATCGGGTCGAATCGAACGACGTTACGACACACGTTCCACACTGATCATCATGTAAATAACATTTTATTGTTGTTATTATTGCTACCGGTTTCGACGCCCATTCCACTGCAATGTATTTTCAACGCTAATCGCTTCAAGTCAATGTTGGAATCGTGTGCCTTATTATTTATGATTGTACGCCAACAGTAAATTCACATCGAATAAACAATCGAAATGCAAACACTTACAACATTTTAGAGATTTAACGATTTCAATTGTGTCTCATGCATAATCAACCAATTCCGATTCGATGATGTTACATTTTGCGAAGCTCAATCAAACTCTCATTTCCGGTCGTTATGCATAAGCCATAAATACCATGATAACACCGTCATATTTAATATAAATGTGGCCAATCGACTTTTTCAATATCGATTCCGTCACGTTTGCTCTTCATTCAAACACAGGTAACGGAGTCACAAAAATGATAGAAAGTAAAAGCCGTGTCTAAAAATAAATTTACAAAAAAATATTATAAATTCGTTATTCTGTCAAATGTAAATTTAGATTTTCAGTCTTTCTGTTTTTTTTTATCCATCGAAAAAAAAAGTTGTGCAAACAAAGTTGGATATTAAAAAAATGAAACGAAGAAAACGATAAACAAACTGGTTTTGACTTGCGAGTTTTCGTTCGAAGAAAAAAGCATCCATTCGAAAGAATGGACGTGGTTTTTCGTTCGGCGATTTTTTTATTTGAACGAAACAAGCAAATGTACAAGCAATTTGATTGTGCTATTGTTCGTGCACACAATGCGAAAAGTGTGCCAGCGGCCAAATTATCAACTAGAGTTTTCGTTATTTATATGCACATTCTGACACACAGCCGCCACTTATGAAAATCCTTTAGCACGGTCGTACCGGCAACAACAACAACCGAAAGTGCAAGCCGTCAAATCAAACATGTAGAGATTTGCGTCGCTCAAACCACTTTGATCATGATTCATGACAAAAAGTCTTGCTCCTTTAATTGTCGTCTCTATTTCGTATTTGACATAAGTGAACGCCGCATTCTTACAAATGTACACACATCATTTTCAGAAATTCGCAATGCAAAAATGTAAACAGCAAAACAATGGATAAAAATCCGTGTAAACATATTTAATAAATTGAAACGATGCGTATATAACATTTGGAAATGAGCCCGATGATATTTGTTTAGCTCTTGTTGAACGAATATTGTGTTGTATTTTTTTCGAGCTCTTTCGCTCAGATGCTTGAGCTCCGAACAATAAAAAGCAAATCAAAATGTTGTCGCATAACGAACATATTCGCAAAGGGAATTAATAATTTGTGCATGGCGAAGAGAAAGAGAGAGAGAGAGAGAGCGAGTGATGGAGAGAAAAAAGTGGCCAAAGGGAATGAATAATGTTTACCTTTTTCTTTCTATTTTTATCGAAATGAACATGTCTAAGTGGCTGTTGCTTTTATAAGAATTCCAAATGGATGCTCGTCAAGCCGACAGTATGTACTTTAGCATGCATTTTTCATTTGACGCGTCTCATTTATCAGCCATATCAAAGAGCCGTGTGTGTGTTTCAGTCTCTCTTATTGCTTAGTAATTGCACTTTCAATTGGTTTTCGCCGTCATTTCTTCTTGATTTCGTTGAAATGTAAAGTTTGATGAAAACTAAATTTTTTCCACAATTTTTTTCTTCCTTCGCATCGAGTCACTTTCTTCGTTTGATGAAGAGACCAACTCTGTAATAGCGTCTCTTTTCATTCACATCTCAAGTGGATTCTTAAAATTTGTTAATTTTCAAATTTCTCGATGAAAGAGAGTGAAAGAGTCTTTGAATTGAATTTGTTAGAGCAAAGAACAAAAGACATTGAGAAATTGTAGTTTTCTTTTTATTCTTTCACTTTCATTCAGTAAGTATGTCATGTGCATAGTGGGTAAACAAAAAAAAAATGCCGAAATTGAAAGCTAAATTCACATCAGTTCGGGTGGAATAAATGAAAAATGTTCGATTGAATGAAATTGATAAAATTGAAGTGAATGGGAAGACGGAAGCCATTGAATGTAAGATATTCGATAAAACCGAAAGCCTACGACTGTGTAACAATGGAATGGTTTCGATCTTTGTGAAAAGTCGTAATGTAAATAGTAATTATCATCGACAAAAAGGTCGCATCACATTGAGACATTTGTGAGCGCCTCTCACACGACAAAATTCAAAACACAACCATTTTTTTGTTTTCATGATGTATTTTGTGGCGCAATTGTAACCAAATAAAGTGTGCATGGAGAAACCTTTGAACATTTGACGCACTCTTGATCTCTTTTCGCCATTTGAGCAAATACACAATTCGGCTTTTACCACTGTTTTGCATGTTGGTATCAACCACTAAACATTATTATACTAAATCAAAGAAAATGCGTAATACCTATCCGTTTTTGGGTTGTTGAAGGTCCTTCGACACCCGCCGTCGATTCTATCCGCCTTATCGCTTTGTTAGCACTGGAATACTAACTCTATCTCTCCGTTACTTGTACTATTTTTCGCTTCAGTTTTGAATTGAATTCGATTATTTGTTCAGTTGATTATATTGAAATGATGATATTTGTGCCACATCAATTGAAAGTTTGTACAAACCAGAATAAAAAAAAAAAAACATTTTAACAATAGCATTTGGCTTTGGTATTTTTTGCCATGCAAATAAGAATTACTTCTAAATGATTATTCAACACCCTTCGTGGCCAACAATGTAATAAATGTCAGTCTTATTTGGTCTGTGCATGTAATTTACGATTACGCAAAACAAACGCCACCGTTTTACTCTTCCGACGAGCCGAATATGTTCAATATGTTTATGCGAAAGCAAAGGGCGTAAAAGAACACCGTAAAAAAAGGGAACGAAAATATTTTCCACTATATTTCAAGTACGACGTCAAAAAAAACGGTTAAAAACGTGTGGTACAACAAACGTGCATGCATGTATTTGAATTGGGGTTGCGTATCCCTTTGAACTAGTATACATCTATTGAGAGAGAAACAGACAGAGAGTGGTGTCGGATAATAAAGTTGTTGGTGGGTATTGAATTAATTTATTGAATGTAAACAATATTGTTATTTACAGTTTCAATGCCTCTCGTAGCCAATTACACATTTATGACTATTCAATAGAGACGCAATCGACTCAAACATCCATAATAATCAATCCATTGGACATTTTTCTATAGCATAAATGGTCATACGCTACTAAAAGCAACTGGGCTAGTTCAAACACTTTTCACTTTTCATAAAATATACTGAAAACTGGATCATTTTCACAATCAGCTGGAGACGGGTGAGACGGAATTTTGTTTTGAGAATGCTCATAAAAAATCGTGATTTACTTTGTCTATTTCCTGCTGAATATATTACACCAGTAATGTGAGAGCTCAGATTTTCAGAGGGGGGTCATTTTCACAACTTCATTTATAACATTGACGACCAAAAAAACTCCCAGGTCTTTTTTTCGTTAAAAACCCCGATTTTTTCCAAAGCTCAGGAGGGGTAAACACCCCCTATCACCCCTTCGCACATTACACATACACCGTATAATATAATGTTTTCCTTTTCATTTAGCGTTTAGTTCAGCATAAATTAATGTGCAATTGCTCGTTATTTACGTCATATGCTATAAGTACTAAATCAACGATTTATTCAATCCGCTTGCCGCTTATCAAAATTCTAAGATCTCTGCTCATTTTTTAATCGTCACCACAAGAAAAAGTATTTACTTTGAAGGTGAAAAAAAAGAGTCTCCATTGTCATTGCATGGTTTCGAATCAGGACGTGTTCGGCGAATGTGGAGTTTAAAAGCGCACTTAACATGCACAATGGGCATTTTAATAGCAGCCATTTGTTTTGGCTTTTACCATATACTACAGCCGATCATTTTACGTTGATAGCACCCTTTATTTGAGCGAGAAGCTTTGTGTTTTCGTTTTTATTGATAACATTATCATATCACATGCTGTGTGTGTGCCTCAATGGCATTTCGTGACATATCAATTTTTGTGTGGCAAAAAGACGATGAAACAATATAAATGATTCCGTCTGACGATCAACTTAAAATTGTTCACATAAAATTGCCTAATCTGTGGCATAACATGCATAAAAAGGCTCAAAGTAGATAATGATGAATTTCGCTTCAAAAGTGGTGGCGCGTTTTTTTATCGATCGAATTCAAGGAGCATAAAACAATTTTTTAATGTTTAATCAGCGGTAGGCATATTACAGGCAGGAATCAGAGCGTGACAAACATCAAAATCGATGGTACCATTTCAGACTCTTTTCCGATGTGAAGATAAGCGGTGAAATGCGATGCAGATATCACAAAACAATTTTTTTTGTCTCTATACGAAAAATGGTTTCATAGTTAACAACTAAAAGAACCAACCGGACGTAAAAAGTGTATCTTATTTGACACACATCTGGCGATGGTGAATGAAAAAATGTAAATTCAGCTAGAATTTGAATGTGTACTATCGCCCCTGTGATGGAATTCAACTTGGACTATTATCATGCCGAAAAAAAAAGCATATCGTACATTTGCGAATGTTAATTCACGGTTACAAGAGCAAGGACATCCGCAAGCGCACGCACACGTCTCAAGATACAATAAAACCGTATAATCAAGAAACTTTTTGACAATAGCGAGACGACGAAAAGTAGAAAAAAACATACACACAACAAAACTACATGAATGATTCAGCTGGCGCTTGAAGCAGCCAGTCAACTACTCGTGCGCTATTCCATCTTAATGATTTCTTTGATACGGTAGGTTTTTTATATTTGGTAACTAGCATTGAAAGTACTTTTGTCTGTTTCGAAAGTCAGCTGTGCAGATTGAGACGAACGGAATACGAAATGAAGAGAAAAAAAAGAATCGAATCCAATTGAAATTGCATTAAAAGGTCGTAGCACTATCACACTCGAGCGTCGTGAATTCAAAACTTAACATTAACACAAGAAAATCAAAAGACATCTGACACACCCCACCGCATCAAAGGTAATGTTGTGCGTAACTCTACTACCGTTTATATTGACAAGCAAAAAAAACTGCATTTTCAACAAATTTTATGCGATTTGATCCGTTTTTCCTCTTCTTTCTCTTTCGTCCATTTATTTCTTGTTCTCTTTTATTTGGCATTGTAATAGAAACGATACCAATTTCGACAAAAACAACAACAAAAAACCGTGTTTGAATCAAAACTTGATGTGCACACTCACAAAAACGTCACACACCGGTTTGACGAGCGCTGATTTTGCTCGATGATAAAATAATTATAAATAATTATAAGGTTGTATGCGATTCAAAAGAATATGGAAAAAGAGAGAGAGAGAGAGAGAGAGAGAGAGAGCACTTATACCCAGAACGGGATACATTCAAATATGAAAATCCAAAGTTTTAAAAGTATGCATTTAACAGCCATGTAGAACGGTTCGATGTGTCATTTACTGGGCAAAAATGCTTACCTTGACTACACTATTTTTATTTGACTGCCTATTTGGCTCCTTCTTTTAAACGTGTCCTTTATGATTATATTCCCAACCGGAAGCGTTGCTTTTTGTTCAATGCTTCTGCTGCTGTCGTTGCTGTACCGATATGGTATGCTGCATGCATGTGCCGTGCACATTGATATTTATTTTATTGCACACGTTTTCACGGCAATGATTATTGTTATTATGATTCGATAGCGAACGGAGATTGAGAATAAAAGAGAGAGAGAGAGAGAGAGAAAGAAAGGAATAAAGCGAATGAAGTATTGAGAGTACCAACGAAAAAAAAAATTATGCATTTGTTGTAGTGCTTCTCGTCGATCGACCAATTGTTTATTTGACACAATGAAGAATTGCCAAGACGCGACGACGCGTGCTTCGTATCCGTTTTTCGATTGAACAATTCAAAGGACTCGTTTTTAGAATTTGTTTTTGCATCTCTCTTTCGCATCCATTTATCGAATATATTTATTTGGCATTGTGTTTGTGTGGTTGATCATTTCGTCGGGCCTTCTGTCTTTTGCCTAGATGGTACGAAAGAACATTTTACAGACGTCAATTGCTATTTTATTAAGTCGTCTCTCTGTGGATCAAATTACATGAAAATATTTTTAGCAATTTTAAATCATATATAGATTTTAAATTCAACGTTCATTGACATGTTGGCTCGTGGCAATGTTCTTTTGATTTAAGCCCACTACAATTATGTGACACACACAACAATTACACGACCCACCGAAAATCAAACGAAATCCTAATTATAAGTGCGCTTTATTTCGTCGACATTTAACGGCAAATCGAGTCACATAATGAAGAAACTCACCGTCTGTGTGAGTCACACACCGTTTGATTTTCAGATTACTTATACTTGCCCTTTATTTCAATTTGAAATGTGTGTTCGCCTATTGATGCCATAAAACACATTTCCAATTGAATATCGAAATATTTCTTGAATGGAAGAAGAAAGAAACTGTTTCTATTCAAATTCGTGTGTTTTTTTCTTCATCATCATCTTTTCTCGTTTTGTTTGTTTGATCGGTTTGGTGTGCGCGCAAATGTCTTTGGCAGACCTCAAATTAAAAGCCGAAAATTCAATGAAGCTCAGTGTCGACATATTCGAATACAATTTGTTCTATTGTCGATACAGAATCAAAATGAACATGTCAACTGGCTGCCACATACAACGATTACCAAACTACTACGTAGCAATTCATTCGTCAATGTAATTTCATGTGTTTTTTTTTTTTGTAATTTAAATCGAATAAAACGTTTAATTGGAAGCGCGAATGCATTCAACTGAATCAATTGAGAGGTTTTCCATTATGCGGGTTCAACTCCAGCTCTTTTCTTCCTAATGCAAAGTCGAGGATCAGATTTGGTGCATCGGTAATCGGTTTTTGTATTAGTAAATCGCTTTCCGCACCAAATGACATAGAGAGACAAAAAACTGAGGATAAATCGATGTCGTGATCCACATAAAAAAATGGAATTTGCGACAAACGATTATTGTTTGGGCGGAATGTGCATTGTATGATGTGCACAGAGAGATATGAATGCAATTGACGTAAAGATAGAGAGGGAGGAGGCGAAGACAATTGACAAAACGAACCAAATCCGACAATTCAATGTCTCCAGGCACATCGAAAAAGCCGATTTTGATCTAAATTAACCTAAATCTCGTAAATATTTTGCACATTACCGTTCATTTACACTAATTACACTGAGCTCAACCCCCGCAATTGCAATTTCATTCTTTTCATTCTTTTTTTTTTTGCTTTGAACACAATTTGCCGACGGAGAAGAAAGAAAAATCGGAACACAAATTCAAAGAAAGAGAGAGAGAGAGAGAGAGAGAGAACGGCTGCATTCATACGTTTTCAATATGCAATAATACTTAAAACTATTTAAACAATTGTATCAAAGCACTGCCTTAAACCGCATTGTCCTGCGCAGGAGGTCGCTTATTGCATTGAATCTTTTCAACACGAAGAAGAAAAAAAAATTGTTACCGAACCTAATGAATCCCATCCGATGACAGCGAGATAATATAACGTAATTTTGTTTTTCAATATATGGACGAAATCCTTTAAGTGACTTGAATAGAGGGACAATTGTCAATTCCACGAACGAATTACAATTCCAACTCCTGAATTACATATTAGGCAGTGATTGTTGTCAATAGTTTTCCGGCTTGGTTTGCGAGTCATTCATTTAGTTACATTTAATTATGTAACACTGACTCTTTTCGAAGTGGATTGCAATCCACATTGACCGAATCTCATTGCCACATGACAGAATATGAAATATAACATTGACGAACCGGTTTGCATCGATACAAAAACGGGTTGAATCGATTAAGGCGATGGCATTGATATGTGGCATCATTTTTGATCAACAATTGAAGCGATTGTTTTGCCCAAACACCCGAAACAATGCGATGCAATTGTTTTGTGAACAATGTCATTTGGCTTTGTGAGTATTGAAAATGTTTCTCATAAGCAGATTGTCCATATTATCCTTTAGCCGTAACAGAGCAGAAGAGTTATTTATCTATAATTGACCAGATTTATCTCTACAAGAACACTACATATGCATGCTTGGAAATGTCATCTCTATCTCTATCTAATTTTCGTGTCCAAACTGTATCAATCCATAAGAAGCGATCGATACTGGTGTAGTATGTTGTTGGTCAGTGTTGTTTTTCTCTTTTTTTTTTTTCTTCTTTTGTTAAAACGAAAAGCAAACTCAATAACACGATAATTTGCCAAGCCATTCCCATGCAGTCATTCATCTACCTACATAATATGTCAATAGGCTTGAGTTCCTATTCAAAGGTTTAAAAGATTACACACCGACAAACACACTCAATCGCAGCAGTTAGATTTTTTTTACCAGAGCATTGCGATCAATGTGCACAGCACCGAAAAAAAATTGGAACAAAATTTCTCTTTTTCACTTCATACATTTTTTTTTTTTGTTGAATTAGATGTTATTTTGTTGTAAAACATCGAAAAATTGCGACCAAAATAATGCGAAAAAGAAAGAGAAGCGAGGGAGACGAAGAGAGATAAAATAGAATCGAAACATCGGTGCGTGTATGAATATGGGATTATGGATGTTTTGCAAGGATTTAGATCGACTGTTTCTTTTCTTCATCCACTTTGTTTTTGAGTTTCACCAAGCTGTTTGTTGCCGTTGTTACTATAAACAAGCCGATTTATGATATTATTGAGATTTTCCTTTTTCGTTCAATCATTCGCAATCACAGCACTACACATACATATATTCCAGCGGAGAGTTTTTTCTTTCTCGTACTAGTTCATGTCAAAACATACGAGTTTTGTTTATCTTTGTTACGAACTATGTTCGTTTTCATTGTTTCTCACAATTTTAAAATTGAGATTATCTGCCCACCGTTTTAAATGTTACATCTGATTCACATTGATTGTGTATATCTAACAATTTCCTTTTGCCAACCTCTTTTCCTTTTGTCCATTCATCGTCTTTTTTTCCCATTCAATTTGTCGACAACTTTGATATGGATCTAAAACGGAAAAATTTATTGGTTTATTGAGGCGATCTTAATTTAGCTCTAATTTGCTTCTGGTTTTTTTTTTCATGCTGCTTATGTGTGGCAAGGGTCAGTGGGAAAAAGGACCATCGACGATGGAAAAAAAAATTGTGTTGCTGTTTTGTGCAATTTTTCTGTTGTCAAATTCATAACGATCGATTTGTTTGTTGAATCAATATTCGAGTGTGGTTTTCAGTTGAAAGTAATTTAAAAATTACACGACCCGCATATTTACTTCTTCTTTGCCATTTTTGGTGTTGCTTGTGGTTTTCTTTAGAACGTTTTTCCTTGAAATGAGAAACAAAAATAATGATTACGATGCAATTGCAAGCTGCACCGTCGTCTTGAGCTCCAAAATAGAAATTGAACCCTGACCGGTGAATTTATTTCATGGAACGAGTGAAGCGTACGTTTTCACAGAAGATCCATTCAAAACGGTTGTTTGCTTATTTACCTATGCTGTATGCAGTAGCACACACGCATTAATTTTCTATTCGGTTTTTTTTTTTTTGTAAATGAGTTCTTCAACAATGCGGAACTGAACAAAAAAAACCAATATTATTTGTACAAATAAGAGAGTAAATATTTTCACACTTTTGACTAAAATTAACAAGAAGTTCAGCCATTGTTTGTGATCATAACACGCATTACAGCATTATACTTGTGTATAAGAGATTTTTCTTCTTTGGTATTTATGGATTAGATGGATCATTGTAATCGCTTACTTATTTACCGCTTTTTGGTGTATAACTTCTTTGAATGGCCGAGTTCTATTTTGCGGAAGAGAGATGTGCCGTTGTACAAACAGATCATATGTATGGTTTATACCATTCAAGTTGACAAACACATTTTGACGGAAAAAAAATTCAAATATTTTTTTTAATTCCGATAGAGAGAGAGAGAGAGAGAGAGAGAGAGAGAGAAAGGAAGAAAAAAACGTATTTTCATTCATTATCCAAAAACCGATGTGTCCTAGATTCATTTCGATTGCTTAGATTATTACCAATTCAATTCATTTTCAATTTCCCAATAGGAAAAAAGTCCAAAAAATAAGACACCAGAAATCATTTGCAATAACGATTGGGTAACAGTATAAATTTACCGTTCAAATAAAATGGTACATCTTCTTTACTTGTATTTTTTGTGCTGTCTCTCAATTTCTCACAATGAGCACCGAGTATTTGGCAAAAGATGTGCAAATAATGAGAAAAAAATGGCACATTTTATTTTATTTGCTTAGATTTGTATTTTGCACCATTGATATTGTCATGTGATGCGATGACAGTGCGCGAAAAATCGACGATGGAAAAAAACGAATAAAAAAAATTAACAACAACATACGAATGTAACGAATCATCAAATCGTCAGTTGTAGAGAAAGAAGAGGGCGGTAACATTTTCCAAGTGTGGTTCGTTTTCATATTGTACATCATATCGTTTTTTGGCACAGAACGAGCAGTTCACACACACACACACAGAAATAAACATCAACTCTATTGCCTGTGTACATTATATACGTGAGTTTTTATGTATGTGAAAGATGGTTTTGTGAACAGAGCAGCGCTTCTCGGGCATAATACGCGCATCAGCTCATCATTGTAACATTGCCGTTGATGTAGTTAGTGAGCGAAGTAGAAAGAGCGAAAAGAGAGAGAGAGAGATACAAACACTCGAAGTTTTTGTTGGCAGTGCGAAAGCAGGATCGATGTGCATATATGTATGTACTTAAAGCGTATAGTACTGTCGAATGTGTGCTCGGTTTATTGTTTGGTACGGTTCTGCAAAGTGGTCGTATATGTTTTCCTTTGCTCTATTTTTCGGTTCTCAGCAATAAGAACGGCGAACGGGGCAAATGCTCGTAGACAAGTACACATGTACATGCACACAGTTTGAGCAGAGAAGTAGCAGAGCAAAGCAGAAACGGTAGTCGATGATAATATGCGCCTTTTACGGTTTTTCATTTCAATTTGGAATGCTCAACGAGAACGAACGCTTTTGTGCAACAACGCTCGAATAAATATTTTTTTGTAAATTAGACCCTCCGATAAATAAAATAAACGAACAACGATAACAATAGTTGAGTTTCAGCGACGAATGTACAATCACATTTTCAAGTGAAATAGTAATTGAAAAATAAACTTTTTACCAAAAAAAAAAAAATTAAAGTTCATTTGCTCGTTTGCGTGTTTATCATATGTTGATTCAATTCTAAGTTTTCTTTAAATACGATATAAATAAACAAGTTTTTTTTTCTTCGAAAGACACTTTTCGTGCCATTTAAATTTCGCATTTTGAGAAATTTTTGGTGATTTAAATTCAGTGACTGCAGCAGTAATCGATTCCAGTTTTCACCAAACGGGTGATCTTTGACGCAGTTATGGTCTATTTTGTAGGTCAATTTTTTTATTATTCTATTTTTAAGAACGGACGAATTGATCATAGTCATTTTTCGTAATCAATTCGATTGATCTTCTTTTTGAGCAAATTTAAGCGAAAAAAACGTAATTTGAATTTGAGCTTCATCGTTTCGATATTTTTTCAAAACTTTTTTTTTATTGCTACAGCAAAACATATTCGAATGAATTGAATTTTATTGAATTATCATAATTGAATGAAACATGTAAACCCCACATTGCTGGCTGTAAACATTTGTTCGTAAGAATTTGAAAAGAAGTGTGTGTTCGTCATAGGAAATTAAAAACAAAATGTTTTTGTAACATTTTATTATCAAATTTTTACCTTTTGAGTGGAAAAAAACTCAGTTGTTTATCCGCAGTTTATAAAAATCAGTATATTAGAACGCTACTGGGGATAATAATGATCAAGATAACAATTTTAGAGGTTTTTCAGCTGAATTTAATCGATTGAAATTTTAATTTACTTTAGCCTATTTTGGCTGAATTTTGCCTCAAATTAGTCGACCATACCGACTAAGGTTGACTGATTTTCATGAAAATTCACATAGTTAGTTGGTCGGACAAGATATTTTGCGAAGAGATTCCAATCTTCATGGATCTTGAAAAATCCCGATCAATTTTCCAAAGACACTAATACACCCCACACAAGTATTCGACACTATTGACTTCAATTATTCCAGTTTACCAGCTCGTTGAGCACTGCCAATCTGTTTCAATAAAGCCCCCATATTTTTCATTTTTTTAGTCAAAACATTTTCAGTTTTTTTTTTATTAATGTCTTTGTGTGCGAACACGTTGAAAAACCATATTTATATCAAAATATCACACACATGAATGAAATACTCGATGCGCGAAACAAAAACGATCCACAACAAGACCGTGAAAAGATTTTAATTTATTGGGGTGTAAAATGCAAACAAGCAGAACAAATGTCGATATCGCAAAAGTATGATGATTTACAAAAGTTAAAATAAGAACAATAGAATTCAAGTACAAAAGTGAAAAAGGGTTTTTTTTCTTCATTCAAATCATTTGGCGTATGAATGAATGAATTAAATGGTTTCGCGGTTTTCTTACATCATATTTTTTTTTCCTCTTGTAAAAAATTGTTTGCATGCAATATCATTGTTGTTTTTTATTGTGTGTGAAAACATTTTGAGGTAATTTCACTTACACACAGGACCGAAAAAAAAGAGTCTCACTTTATGTGTTGAGGTTTTTCTTTTCATTATTATTAAAAATGAGCTCACGAGTGATAGAATTGATGCGAGTATTAAAAATCCCTCGATTGCTTTTTGTTTCCTTTTGTTTGAGCGTAGAGTGAAAGCGAAATATTTGTTTTGATTTGAAAAAACTTATGTCAATTCACATCAATTTGCATACGCCTTGTGGTGCCATGTCCCATTTAAAAATCACAACAAATTAATAACACTTCGATGAATTCCAATTGAATACGATGCATAAATAATGCAAAATTTCTTTTCACTCTTTCTGATTAAATTCAATTTTTCAATAATTATTTTTGTGTCCCGCGGTGCGATTGCGTTTCATCCTTTATTCGGTTTTTTTTCGATTTAAATTTCTTTTGTCACACAAAACGCAGCATATTAAATTTTTTGGTTGTTTTTTCGGTTTAATTTTAGATTTCATCTGGTATGCAACCACGTAGCCCATCAGGCGTTCCACTAACGTCGAAAAGTCCAATTATGGAAACAGCAGCAAATAGTACACATTCAATAACATCCTCACCACTATCATCGCCATCAATTATGACAATTTCGCCATCGAACACATCGGCACAACAGCCATCGCAGCAACGAACATCATTGCCGTTGAAATTTTCAATAGCAAAAATTATGGAACCCGATTCAAAACGATCATCGTCCAGCCCAGTGTCCAGTGCAACAGTTCGTAATGCAATGGCCGACGATGACTCCAGTTCAGCATCTGATGTTGAAGTCATTTCAATGTCATCGTCCACCACTTATGATTCAGCATTCAAAAAATATATACCAAAATCGACGGCATCTTCATCGATCCCATCGACCATTGGCGGTATTCAAGATAGAGTACAACATTTTGTGAGCAGCCGACATCAGGAATTAATTAATCAATATCCATTACTTTATTATCCGGGTCAATTGATGTGCGCTGCTGCCCAATATGCTGCCCTCACACAACACACAAATGCCGTTTCATCGTTGCTTAGCGCTAATGCAGCGCAACCACCATTCGATCTTAGATCGTTAAGCTCATCGATTTCACATTTTCAATCACAATCGATGCGACAATCAATTCTAAACGAAAAACTCTCACCTTCGCCCATTTCACCGACATCGTCTAACAATTTACCAACGCTACGCAACAATATTACACCACCAAAAAATCATTCGCCATCATCAACGGGAAGTGCCAGCGCCAATTCAAATGCCGCCAATCAGAAACAAAAAACATTCGCTTGCCCGGAATGCGGCAAAGTGTTTAATGCCCATTATAATTTAACGCGTCACATGCCGGTTCATACGGGTGCAAGACCTTTTATCTGCAAAATTTGCGGCAAAGGCTTTCGTCAGGCGTCAACTCTATGCCGTCATAAGTAAGTTTTTATTACTTTTTTACAACAGATTTTCGTCTTCCGAAATATAAAAAAAGAGAGAAAAACGTAAACCATCGATTTTTACTAATTTAATGTATTTTCTTCAAACAGAATTATTCACACCTCCGACAAACCGCACAAATGCCAAACATGCGGAAAAGCATTCAATCGTTCATCAACGCTAAATACGCACATTCGAATTCACAACGGCTACAAGCCATACAAATGTGAATACTGCGGCAAAGGTGAGACAAAATTTCCTTTCTTTGAGCCAAATAAAACATTTCTTCTTCTTCTTCTTTTTGAAGAAATGCCATTTCCTTCTTTCGATTGCCTTTTAACTAAAATTATTTGTGTTTTTTTTATGTTTCATTCAAAAATAGGTTTCCACCAAAAGGGCAACTATAAGAATCATAAGCTAACGCACAGCGGTGAAAAGGCGTATAAATGTAACATTTGTAACAAGGCTTTCCATCAAATTTACAATTTAACATTCCACATGCATACACATAACGAAAAGAAACCGTACACCTGTAGCGTATGCTTCAAAGGATTCTGTCGTAATTTTGATTTGAAAAAGCACATCCGAAAGATCCATACCGAAACTGGTTCGTCGCGGAATCGATTGTTTGCCAGTCATTTGGGTCAACATGCGCTTCGGCAACGGGTCACCCGATCAGCCACAACGAATCCACCGGTCACCGTTGAAAGTTCACAGCATTCATCAATTTGGCAGGCAACAAACCTAATCGGATCATCGAGTATTATGCGTGGCAACATGCAATCGTCGCCAAACGATGGGCCTCGATCACCAAATGCCGATTATCAAATGCCACCTTTTATTCTTCCCGGCCAAATCAATGGCAATGAAAAAATCGATTCAAATGCTCCGTTCATCGCCAAAGTATTTTGACATCGATACTATACAAATAACGGAAAGTATATGTCGATGAATTAAAATAAATTTTGGATGTGCATAGTATTTTTTGTTCGTTCATTTGAGTAAAAGGAAAAAAAAAACATTTAGATTGATTTCAATTTTCCAGTGCAATATAAAAATTTACATGAAAAACACATTGATAGAAAAGGAATTTTACTTTCATTTTTCTCATATTTAAAATGAGGATTTTTCGATTTTAAGATAGTTTCAAGTACACATAAAAATAAATTCCTCATTTTCTTTCTCGCTTCACATTTATTGCGCAATACCATTTTCTCACCTCATGTAGATAGCTCCAGAATTGTAAGAGAATAAAAAGAAAGAAAACATGAATTGATCCAATTTAGTGAATTATTTTTCTTCTTTCTTTTAAATGAATCTAGTGGATTCATAGGTGTGTAAGTGCAAAACACAAAAAAAAAAAACTATATCAATAGATGAATTGTATTTGGAGTTTATCTCGCAGTCATTATAAGCATAAAATTCTATTGTATTATTATTAAGGGGAAAAACACAGTAAAATATATATATATATAATAATTTAAATGAAAATGACAAAACAATGTACAATTGATTTTACCAGAAATATATACAAAACTTATTGAAAAACCAATTTGCAATCTTTTTCATTGTAATTCAGCAGCTGATTTTGATTTCAAAACAAGTTTGGTAAGATCGGCTTCAATTTAACTTTTTGGAGTTCAAACATACGATAAGCACTCTCAATTACTTGCAATTTCTGTTCAATTAATCAACACTTGGATAAATTCAGTGGTAATGTTGAGCACTATTTATCACTAACATGTGGGTACGGATTTACAGTTATGCCTGCCTCTAACCATGAATTATGGTTCGCGGTCGGTAAGTTGGGGGGTCCGTCAATGGATGGAAAAATTGAAGGGGAAACATTTTTCGATTTTTTTCCAAATGACTTTTTCGAAAAGAGTTTTTGAAAATAATTTTTTTCGAAAGCCATCGAAAGGATTTTTTTTACGGAAGACCAATATTTTTCCGAAAAAATGTCATTCAGAAAACAATTTTACGAAAATTGTTAATACCCTTGTGTCGGTCAGTGTCGAGGTGGTTCGAATGACTTAAGAGGAGGGGTTTATCTGGGCTTACACCTCCTGTTCCCATCAATGATGCTATTACTTCCAAGTGTGCTTGAGCCAAATTCAACAAAGGCCAACATATTACCACCATTATCAGTAAACCACTCGGTCCTGTCCATCCGTATAAGTGCATTTACTTGAAAATATTTTATTGAACGCAGTTTATTGAAGATATATCGAATAAGCTAGAATATAAATCTAAACATGCTGTGGTCTATGGCCCTAGTTTTTGGAATGAAGAGTCCGATCGATTGAGTGTATGGTGCTTAATGCACGCATCAAGTTGAGCCATTGAAATAGTGGTGTTGTTTAAAGAAAACCCGTGCTGTGCAGCCACAATTAAAAGAGGAAATTCTATAAATTCCATTCTATCACATCATATGTTAATCAGTATAACATAAGTTTTGTGTCGTGGATCGATTAATTTTGGTATAGCGTCCAAAGCAAATTCAAAACGGTGTTGAACTGCAATTTATGTTTTGGTTGTCTTGACGAATGATTGCAAAATAAATTGATGCAATCAATGGAACACAGAAATGAGCACTGAGGCGTGTTTTTGTGTTACAGAAAACTCATCAGTTTTAACAATTGTTTGTTCTGTTATTTCCTATTTGAATGCATACCAGACTGGGTATAATGGTACGGTTAACAACCGGAAATTCATATATGTACATCGTTGAAAATGTTTTAGTAAAAAAAAAAAAACAAGTGAAAAAGCTCTATTTGCCAACTGCAAACACCGATGCATATGCGAATAGCACGAAATGGTATTAAAATAAAAGTGCACAATCAAGGATTTTCGAGTAAAAGCAATTAAAATAAACATCATGTGAAATGCCCTGTACATAAATTATCAAATCCGATTCGACGGAGTCGAAAGAGTTGAAAAGTGAAAAGCCCTGCAATTACTGCAATGTTTAAGTATACAGTTATAAACGTTTGTCAGCGCCAATTGCACATACGCTGGCAACAATATATGTGTACCGAAATGTTGGCGCGCTCTAAGAAATGCGGCTGAGAGTGGTAAAGGCGTTAATAAACATGTCATCAGATAAAGTGTGTGCCCATATAACACAAAAGCGCCCGTCATGTTTCCCACCATATGCGCCTGATAAAAGACCATAAATAAAATGTGCAGAAAATTCAAAACCTGACTATGGCGCGTATTTTCGTCATTTACGACAGTACACCTTAAAATGGTACGTAGAATTTCCCTGAAGTGTTTTGCATCATAAATACTAATCCAGACCATTGAACAAGTTGATGCATTTTTCCAATTCTTTTATCGCTGTCTATATAATTTTCAGTTTGTTGAATGTATGTATGTGTGTTCTTTTTCACGTTGTCGCTTTTCTTTTGCACTCAGACGAGAGCTAAAAAGCATGTATGCAAATCAACAACACTGTAAGGGCCAATGAATCAAATGGGAATGCATGTAAATCGTGCACACTACACTTAAATAAGCAATTAATATGTGCAAACAAATTAGTATGCATGCAAATGGTTATCGTAATTTATCGTATTCCAGTTTGTGTGTGTGTGTGTGTTGTGCGCGTAAGCCGCTTTGAAACGGTCACGCATGCCATTTTGCTTGTGTTTGTTGGCAGTTTGTTGATATTTTGCTGTTCATTGCTGCTTTGAAATTTGTATATATACAATATATTGCAATCAAATGGTAAGCGGTTATCATGAGGATTTCCCGTCTTTGATATTGGACTGCGTTTTTTTTTCTTCGCTCTTTACTTCTGTGTACCATCGTACACGATTTGTGATAAAAGTGCATATCCTGTGAAAAGACGTGCTATGCACTTGGCAGCAGTTTAATTTTACATTTTCTGAAAAACAATTTTTTTCATTTTTTTTCTTTCTTCCTTTCTTCGACGCTAACTGCGTCGGTTCGGGCAAAATTCATATGCATACATGGAAGTGAAGATGTACTTACGCGCTTTGAGTGCACACCATTGCCAATAAATATCGTCATTTTATACGAATCGTAATTTACATTTTGAACATTTCATATGATGCAATTTAAGCGTAATGCTTAGAATGTTCGCATGAAACTGGGGCGAAGAATTTTTTTGATATTTACAGTTCATTTCATGAACTTTTAAACTTTTCCACTCGTTATTCATGCCAAACGGCTTCTTTTGTAAATGAAAATATTTGCGAGCATTTTATAGACACCTTCTTTTGTACTCAATAAAATTCATTGATTTTTTTTTTCTTACTTTCTCTACTCGTTTAGAAAATATAAAAAAAATCGAAATAAATCGCTTTCAATGCGTGTTGACATGGTGAATTCCATGAAGGTATGAATATGGCTTCAATACATTTATAATGCCTATAATCCTATAAAGATTCCAATGGAATTCATTGAGTTCCTGTTCAAACTCTTTATTACTCCTGCCAATTGCATGCGGCGAAAAATTCATTGTACATATTTGTATTTCGAATGTGGATGAGTTTTCGCGTTCGCGAGATGCATCCGAAAAATGTTCGATTGCCATGATGAACGATTGAATTTTCACAAATCTGTCAATGGCATGAGAGAGCAATTGTGTGTAATTCGCGATTTTGAATATTGCAAATTCGTGAATGATTTAGAAGCGAGCTAGAAATCGAGAAAGAGAGAGAGGGAAATTTAAGAGAAACAACGCTCCCCTGAGAGAAGCAGAGAAGGGGTGAGCTAGATAGAGAATGAAAATACCGTTTTTGTAGCATGATTAATAATTTCATGGCATGAATTTAGCATACTCAACCAAAAATCCGATGCTTACATTTCAAAATTTGACATTTTCAAAAACTATCGACGATGAGAGAACCATGAATGTTGGTGTCTCGTGTGGCGACCAAAATGTTTGAAAACAATTGAAAACGATATTTATGAGACAAATCTTGTGTATGTATGTAGTTCTCATGATTTCAAACATTTCAGTGGCCGCGTGTTTCTCCCAAGTGCGTGATTTCGTAAGTAATCATCGCATTGAAACCTGTCATTAAAAATTCATCGTGTAAATGTAGACAACAACCCATGGTTTAAATATGTTTGTTCAATGGACCAGACAAAACACAGTGCTAATTTTAATAATGCCCATTGTGCACAATGAAATTTCCATATGCTTTTCGTTCGATCGGACTGCGACACATCAAACTTTTTGAATGTTTCATTCGACTGCAATCGATGCGATTGTTTATATTACGCTGCATGTTTATTCGATTTCACTCAGTAAAACGTGATTTCTACTCATTAAACGTGCGATATTTTGCGGATGGTGAATGGAAAATTCACGGGTGTGCTCACGAGACAAAAGTGATCATCATTACCAATATGTAATGCAAATTGACGGGATTAATTTGTTTATATGCACACCGTAGAAGAGTTTACGTGCAATGATAGCTTGCAGCATTGGCTCGCAACACATATCGCACCCCATTGTCGTAACGTTCACCACGAACGAAACTCATTCAACTCTTGGCGTGCTCTATTTTTGTATGTGTATGTGTGTGAAGTTTTGTTGTGCTGTGCTGTGCGTTCAGTTTTTTTTGTTGTCGTTTTTTTCTCCACATCATTCTCGTTTTGCCATTGTCCAAATTAAATCAGGCGAAAATCTATTTGTGCATTTATTATTTTTGATGTGCATTGGTTTATGATTTTATTTTTGTTTTCGGTTTTGTTTGATTTATACGAATCTTCTTTGATTTGTGCTCCCTTTACATTGTTTGCGGTCGGATGTCTTTTCGCATCGGCTGCATTTGATTCACATGTGAACCATAGTGTACTGTGGCTTGGAATCACGAGAGAGAAAGCGAGCGAGAAAGAGAATGAGAGAAAAAAAGAAAGAGAAACAAAAAAAAGAGAGACGTTTTCTTTGATTTGATGTCAGATTTAGAGTTAAGTAGCTGCAGAGAGCCGACTCTCACTCTCACTTATTTGCTTAGCTGATGATGGTTCGCTCTTTTTATAGTCCAAACCTCAGCTGCACTCGATGATGCAATGCGCGATATACACATTTTTTCCGCTTGGTCTTGATCGTCGACAAAGATAGTTTTCCAATCAAACATTTCAATCAAAATAGTTTCAAAATCAATATTTCTACCGATGATTTAAAAATCCATACACTAAACGGGCGCTTTCATCTTTTCCAAAATTGATTTCAATCAATTTAAAGTAAATCTCTTCTAATATTATTCTAAAAAATACATATCATAAAACAAACTATAAGTTCTTTATCACCAATCAAAATTGATCGTTTAACAAAAACGAGTCCCAAAACCGCATGATTAAAGTAAATAAAACTGAAAAGAATATGGTTATTAGTGTCAACTCCAATGAAAATGGCTAAAAAAACATTAGTTAAACAATTTCAAAACATGCACATCTCTTCAAGAGCCACGTCATTAATGAAAAGAAATCAAATTAAGTAAATAATGCTTTAAAGTTTTCACCGTCTGTTGGTTGTGGAAATCATCTAAAATACTTTGAACCTGTTGGCAGTATGTTTTCGCATTACCATTTCTAAACATTTGTATAAATGCTTATGGCACTTGTCGATCGTTCCCTCGTTTGTGTTATGCAATAGGGAAAAAAAACGATTTTCTTTGTCATTGTCGGTTGCTGTCAACGGAGAGTGTCCTCGAAAAATGTGATGGGTTTTGTGTTGTGTTCCTCTGATAAAAATATCGAATCGCAAGAGCATATTTATTCATAACGCAACGGAGATTATAATAATAAATTTGTTTATTTGATGTGGATTCATTCAACGGAAACCATGCGTGGACTATTGATTCAAAATAATGATAATTCGCATAGATTCTTGTTGAAATATGGCATGGTTCGTTAGTTCTCTGTTGAACTTTTTTTTTGTTATTTAAAAAATGAAAAGGTAAGATACATGTGTTATGCAAGATATGAACCTGACACAAAGGCTTTCATTCGACAGGGAGAAAGAGATAGACGGAATAGATAGATAGATGGATAGAGAGAGATAGAGAAAGATATCGAAACAAAAAAGGAACTATTCAAAGAAATAATGTTAATTTTTTTCCAACCCTAAAATGGAGCACAAGTCGCGATGCAGCATCAATTTGAATAAAACACTTGGCGCATCCTTATGTGCGTTTTGATTGTTTTTAATTTGTCATATTGACTCGAAATGGTGCTCAAGCTTCTTCAATAGGCATCACATCAAACATCACATAGATTTTTGAATTTTAAGTTTTTCTTTGATGTTTTCTGGGCTTTTTTACATTTGAAAAAAAAAATCGCAACCTGCGTATGTGCTGGAGCGTTTGGCACATAGAATAACAGAAACATTTGCGATTGGAAAATTATGCGACAACCAATCTGAGAATGATTCTCTCAGTATTACATTTTAATTTCAAGGCTTATGCAGGTCGATGTTTCACATTAAAAAATTACAACAGTTTATCCAAAATATTTCTACCACTCAAAGACGCATTGCCAAAAAAAAAAACGTCGTTGCATTAGACTAAATTCAGTGAAATTATTTCCGAATACGCCTCGAAAAGTTTCATAATAAATGAAGAAAAAAAAATCCATCCAGGCCTCATCATCAGTCGAATCAGCTGCATGCTTAGACATTTGAATTCAAATCGAAGATGTTGTTGACATCAAAGCAAATGTAAATTTCAAGCGTGCATTTGATTTTCAAAATGATCACAACGATGATGACAATGTCACGACGAGAAAATGGTCGTTATTACACTTGGAATGAAATACAAAGTCAATAAAGAGTCACAACATACGGACAAGTGAATAACAATAGAAAAAAAAGGCGACCCTTAACATTTTCAATTGCATCGAGAGTTCATTTTCCAAGTTATAAATCGCTTGAAAATGCGTAAACAATGGAAAAAAAAGTCGTGCAAGGGAAACACAGGCATACACAGTCTCAATTTGATTAAATTAATGAATACAAAACACGCATTTATAACAACGACACAAACAAGCAGATAAATAATATTTTGTTTTCCATTTCAAATGTGAGTGAGAGATAAAGTGATGAGGTGCTTAAAGAAAATTGAATTTCAAAAGTGATAAACGACGGTCCAAAGCACAGCAACGGTACGACTGCAGTGAATTTGCTTATGGTTGAACTTGAAACGTAGATCAAAAAGACCACAGAGTTGAAGTATGTAGTTGAATGCATTGAGAGACATCAATCATCAATACAAATATTTACTTGTGTCTCCGTCTGCACAACGTGTATGTGAGAGAGTGTATCAACACGATTTGAGCAGCGAATTTTGCACAACGGATTGCATTCGTCCGACCGTACGAGATGCTTCTTCATATATTTGCCATTACACTGAAATGCGATGTACGCCACAATGAAAGTAATAATCACCGAACAATAGACCGTTATGTGAACTTTAACACCTGAAAATTGCCATCGATTTCGGTCATGTGTGTATAATAAGGATCATATTAGTAGCTTTGTTGCATTGAATTAAGTGCGTGTATTGTATAGGCGTTTGCCGTCGTCGTCATCGTGTAATCGTTGCTTTATGATTCAATAATTTCATTCAGAAATATTCTTTGGCCAAACAATGCTCAGATTTTGCGACATCTTCTTTTGTCATCATGCTATCGGGGTATCGTTTCATCGGTGTCGTGCGTCTCTAGGCAACATCATTTTAATCAATGGCACACAAAACAACATTCTCCTTATTTTAACACCATATTAACGATTATATGACCGGATCTCCACACCATTTCTCTTTTGCTCGACGTAAGTTACTCCGAACACATTTTAACGACGACATCATCTTTCAATCTATTCAAATCACACCATTTTCAATGTCAATTACTGATGATGCACACATTTAACCGCTTTAAGGAGTATGCGTTAACACCTTTCTATTTAAACTTAATTTTCAATTTGTACAGTTCACACCTGAGAACCATTATGCCATTTTAACTGACTTGCCATTTATTATAATTTGGGCATCAAAGATAATGCCAATCGATGACGCACAAAAGACGATGCATGACGTAAAATAGATATCCAAGCAACCAAAATACACAAAAATAAACTCGTATCATTTGAACGAGTTCGGGGTTTAAAAGAGTTGAAGAAGGTTTTTTTATTTGAACACAATATATGAACTACGTTTGCTTAATTAATAGTACTTTTGAATAAGTACTACTGAATGAAATCAATTGGTTTAATGCACAGAATTCAAATTAATATTTTTTTAATAATTCAAATGTTTTAGGGTGGGTCGATTTTTTTAAAAATGAGGAGTTGATAGATAATTCAGACCACAGATAAAAAATATAAAAATAAACGGTGTGTTTTAAATATTTTAACCGTTTTGGAGAAAATCTTGAGGGATTCATTTCGAAAGATTTAATCGATAATTTATATTGTGCAAAATTAGCCAAAAACTTCAAATTCAATTCAATGTGTTTTCGCTACTGATATTTATCCGCGATTGAGTTTATTTTTTCAAATTTTTCAGCTGTGATTAAATACAGTTTGGTATTAAATTGTTGAAATTTTGGCCAAAAATATGTTTATTATTAGCATGCTACATATAAATCAAAATTGTTTCGAACAATAATTTTTCCAACCGAATATGTTTGGCGGATAAAATTTCGAGTGCTTCATTATACGATATCCAGTGCACCGCGAAAATTGTAAATTAAATATTAGCATGTGCTGTGCGGCAACATTTTTTGAAAGAATACTTGAAAAATCATGAATCGGGCACCGTTAAGTTGTTTGTTGCCATTACACTTCACTTCACTAATCCGCAACAAAATGTGATTCAAATGATTCAATGCAAAAATAAAGTATATATGTGTTGGCCGCTGCCCGAGCGCTCATATCATTGGCATGAGCGGTGCTCAATTTCGCTGAAATGAAAAAAAGTGAACACTTCAATGCCCATTTCAACGAAAGTAATTCGTGTTACAAACGGAAAATATATAAATCATATTTTCATATTAAATTCAACCAAAATGCAAGCAATCAAGTATAGCCAGGTACATTTGTTGCCTTCAAATGTGGAAATGCAGTGATAAAATTGGAAGGAAGGGCCAACATCATCCTGATTGAAATACACAATAAGCGCACAAAAGTGCCTTTCCGGTTCAGTGCTTTGAATCTTCTCAACGTTTTTTTTTCTTTTTGGTAAAAATTCAGGGAAACAAAAATCAGACGCTATCATTGTGTTTGATTGTTCCAAGTGCTTCTTTTTTATATATGAAATCAAAAATGATAAAGAGAGAGAAAAAAACAATGCAATTTTTTGAGTTGAATGAAAAGAATCGTTGGGTCAAAAGTTGAGATCGACTGTAATTAAATTGCTCAAAGAACATGTTAGCCAACTGCCCAAATCAAAAGAAAATGTGAAAAAAAAACTATAATTTTGCTCTTGAAATTTTCCAGCATTTCTATACAATATAAATCGAATCGAATGAGCACGATAATTTGACGAAAATAGTCATTGTTATCTAGTGCTTCAAAGGCAAATCAGTGGTTGCCTCAACGAATAAAAACTAGTTGAAGTGTTTTCGTACGAAATATCACTAGAAAACGAGATAAGCCTAAGTAGTTTTTTTTTTGGAAAGAGAACAATTGTATTGCTTCTATGAACTCGAAGATTTGCACGCTTTTATATCAAACTCCTTGCATTAGAAGTGTTGCTAAAAAACCCATATTCGAAAACTAAACAAATTAAACAATTTTACTGACTTACCCTTTGGAACAAAGGCTTTGGCTAATGCTATGGCAAATTGTCAAGCTTATGCAAATTGTGTAAATACAAACCTTTTCATTTTATCAGCAACCATAAAATTTTCATTTCCTTTCGGTTTGTCGCTCCCATTTGATATATTTCTTTGAAACGGCACGCGTTCATTTTATTTTCTGTCATTTCCTATCCAATGCATAATATCCGTTCCATGAAGAAAAAAACCTTAACCCGATAGCACATTCAAGAAAAAAGAAACAAAATCGCTTCGAATTGCAAATAAAAATGTAGAAACTATTGCAAATGTTGCGTGTCTGGGGTGCATTAAATGAAGAACGCTTAATATGACATAAAATTATTTACAATCGTTACCACTTTTGTCTTGTTCACTTTTAACTATGGATAACCTCGATATTTCCACATGCTCGATACGTTTTTTTTTGTTCTTCGTACCTCCACTTTTTATTACGTATTTGATCTCCTTTTAAATGACGCGTTTCTATGAGAAATGTTTTTCGCTCAAATATACTGTTGGTCATCTGCTGGTAAACGGTGGGTTTTATTTACTTCCACAGAAATTTACTTAGTTTTCTGCTATTGTCGCTTCGTCTTTTATTGATTTTAATGTCGTTCCGTGACTTTTTCAAGAGACAATTTCAGATAGTATAAAGATTTTCATTGGCCAACTGAAATACTCGCGTAGTTCACGTGAATTGTTGCAGGAAATTCAATTTCTTTCACATTTCCAATGGGAATTTCCATCATTTCCGATATTTTTAACTATTTTGTAGTAAATTTTTTGTGAAAGTTCCTCGGAACACTGAATTTTGTTCATTTCAAAAATACTATGTACCAAAAATCGATCGGACGTTGTTTTTACAACTCTTTTGATATTTGCAAATGTCAACAAGGCAAACTTCGGCATGGTATCGGCAGCAGTATTCAATAAATATATTTTTGGCTCTAGCACATTTTACATTCTTTGAGCACCGGGAACTGTTATTTATTGTATTGATTGCTTTATTGTTGTCATTCGTTTGTCCTTGGCAATAACAAAAAAATTATTAATAAAAATAAAAATAAAAGCTGTGTAGATAAAAGGCATAAAATAAACTCATAATAAATTGGTCCTCCGCTATAGAAAATATCTGTGGAAAGAGCTATGAATGGTTTTCTGTTATTTATTGACGGCATTATCGAGGGCACTTTGGCTTAATTCAACCATGAAATGATCACATTTTAATGACAGCAAGACAAGAACTTCCAGTTTTATTGAGATTTTAACAAGAAATGTGTTCATAAATCAAAATCCAGTCCAGTCAATTATATCAAAGTGATTTTGAATTGCATTTCTCACATCTACAAGATGTACATATATTTGGATTTACTGTTCATAGGTGTCGAATATTCTAATAAGAAAAAATCGTCTGAAAAAAATTCGAGAAAAAATCAATAAAAGATATTGTTTGGCATTTGCTGCGATACGCTTTCGCGAAATGAAATTTTCTTCTTTTTTCCATTCCGCTCTTTATTTTCATGCCCATGATCGTGTAAGTGACATAAATCATCGTTTCACCTAGATGGCATTTTGTAATAGTGGTTGTATTTGTCTCTGGCTTGTATATCATGCAATATTCATATCATTTTTGCTCATTCATTTCATTTGTAATGAAAATTGAGCAGACATCCACACTTCGTGCCAACCGTAACCATTTCACAGGTTCATTTTCATTGTGCACGGCTATATACATTTGTGCGCTTCGTCTTCTTTTCATAAATAAGCGAGCGATGAGAAAAGAGACGAGAAAAAAAAACGCCAGCACCAGCCACCAACAATAACAAACCAGAACGAGCACGACATTAAAAGTGAAAACGATAGAGAGAAAAAACTGCGCAAACAACATTATCGACGTTCGCAAACACTCTGAAAATAGAAGACAGTGATACTGTTGTACTATATTTATTTGATGAAAAAACATAACGAGTAGAATCGTCGCCGTTGTGTTGTCGTTGGAAAAACTGCCGCGTTCCCGTATTTTAGTTGTTGTCGTTGTTGGGAAAATTGCAAGCAAGAGAGCAGCCGAATGCTGTTTTAAAATGGGAAAATGAGCGGATATATTTTATAACCGTACACATCAAAATAATGGGAAACGCCTACAGCGCAAATTTTCATTGGACAACCAATTTTTCGGGGTCGAGTGTTTTGGCACTTGATTGGATTTTTCCGCACTCACAAACACACAACACATAGCAAATAATTGCGTATGCTATTTCTTCCGATTAAGTTCTGTGCGTATGTTCTTCGCCCACTGCTGCTGTTGCTGCTGCGGTGGTTGCAACGACTCATCTGTCACGGTTTTTATCAGCCCGTTCTCTTATATTCGAATGGTTGTTTTTTCTTCGCCAAGCATCAAAACATATAAACAACATACAATTTACATTTTCTTTTGATAAATGATAAATACATATTTACACTAATGTTTGTTTGTGCAATATATGGGTATCGTTTGCCTCGAACATATACATACACATCATTCAAATATTCACATACAATCATAATTTTGTCGTGAATTTCACATTCGACATTTTGTTTGCATTCAAATTCGAAACTTATCCTCTTAATATAAACGATGATGGAGTTTCACTCGGAAAATTAAAGAAAGAAAAAATTCAACCCGAATCCATTACATATATTGCAAACATTCAAATCCATCCCATTAGCAAGTAAATACACACACACAAGTTGATAAAAACCAACTATTACATATTCGTAACCAAGTGACTTTTGATATCAACACACATAGGCTCTGGTTAACTGGTAAGCAGCTGCTACTTGTTGTCATTTCTGTTCACTAGAACTTCGTTAAAATATTCACCTTCCCACTTCCATTACCATCAATGTGGTGTCATCAAATAATGTATGTGCCGATAGAGAGCGCTCTATGACGAAAACACTTAATCGCCATAAGTTTTGTTGAACCGAAATTATAAAAAGCAGCAACTGTTCAGTTAGCCAGAGTCTGAATCTTTTGATATTAATCGGATGTTTTTTGTTTCCATATTCTGAACCTTTTTTTTTGTTTTGCATTAATTTAACATTCCATATGGAATGGTTATAATGATAGCAGAAAATTTAACAAAATCTCATTTATTCATTCGATTAAATTTCGAGTTATCTGTAAATTCAAATTCCAGCTAAAAGAACCTTTCAAATAAATGTTCATTGAAATTATTTTTTTGTTGCCGCATTACTTTTTAGACTGGATAAAAAAGTTACAAATCACACATTTTCATTTGTTGGAATTAACTTATGTTTTACAGTTGAAAAGTGAATCTTCCGTTTGGCAAGGATTTATATTTCTTGTGTGTATTAAAAAAATGCCAAATGTTTTGGCATTCAATTTAACAAAGGATATTCGGATTAACCTGATTTTTTTTTTCTCGCCAGAAATTTATTGAGCATTAAAAATGTTGTGCAATTGTAGTTACAGACTTGAAGCAATAGCTAAGTAGCAAATTCAGACATTTGTTGTTTAAGTACTGGTAAAAAAGAGAGAGAAAGAGCCATTGCATTTGTGTTGTAGACAAGTTGTGTTGTTCATTCATTCCATTGTTGTATAAATATTAAGCGATTAACAAAAATGAAAATCCAACAATGTTTGAAATGAGCATGGTGTTTTGATATATGGTGCATTCAATTTTCGCCACTGCAATTTCATCGATAGTTGTAATAAACAATAATTCCGAATTGGTTTGCGAACGAGTAGCTAATTTTTTGTTCCGTTTTTGTCTTTTGATTCAATGGATATTTGAAGCTTAACAACAATATATCTTTATCTGTGCAGCAGACTGTGAATAATGAATAGCCATTATAAAAAGAATACAGTCGCATCCAGCAAACTTCAATGTGTTGCAACTTGCAATACACGATTCGAATAAAAAAAATCGAGAAAAAAAATTTCGACAATTTTTGAGAATTTGGCTGCTTGCGATTGGAAGAAAAAGAACGAGAGAAAAACGTTTATCCAACAAATATTTGCGACACGAGCATCATGATCTGAGCAGATGCGAAACGGCTGCAGCAAGTAATACAATGAAAATGTTTCGAATCAACGTTTATTTTCTGATTAATTGTTTATTCGCCCTCATTTCGAATGTGTCCTCATTAAAATTAATATGGTGTTGTGAAATCGCGAACGAGCATTTAATTCATAATGAGCTTACGATTCTCTTTCCCATCGATAAACTTTCATATTTTTGCTAAACGATTTTTCGTGTATAATTTCGGTGGTTTTCAACCAGAATATGAATTGCAGAGGGCGTGTATGGTTTGATACACAAACGCATAAATAATAGATGACACGTTTAATCGCCTGCCACAAATTGAATGCGTAAATATAGAAATAACCCTGAAAAATTATGAAGTGTTTGTGACAGTTATACATAAAGCTAATTGAAATCGCATATTTGTGATCAGAAGGGGCGAACAAAATGATGGCTCAAAATGTGTCGCACACCGCACAGAGACAGACAATAAGAAAAAAATCTTTCACATTCAGTATAACATCCAGCAACAGAGGTTGCAATTTTCAGTTTTGATTTGCAAAGTGTATTGCGTGTTAGGTATTTATACACTTGGCATTATGTTGTGAAAAATCTTTGATTTCAAAATGACTGGTCACTACCAAAAAAAGGCATGAATTGAATTTATCAGATCCACTAACAAAGCCGTGTCACATGGTGACTCAGATCAATACCCTGAGCACTTGGCATGTTACAAATGTTGAAATGTTCTTTAAAAAAAACGAAATAAGATGTCATGATAACACACCAAAAAAACAGACACACACTTGTACATCTGTCTTCATTACAATACGACTAGATAACAAATCACACACCAATCTTTTTTGCATTCATAGCGATGTTTGACGCCTGTACAGTACCTTTTCATCATGAATTTTTTTCTCTCTGCGTCAAATCTGAAAGAGACAAATCAAACACTGAATGGAAGCCTCAAGCATTCATAAAAAACCATTCGTCCATTTGGTCCTCTTCCAAGCGTTGCATGTCTTTTACATGTTGTTCAATTGAAATGGTATCGCTTTGCCGAGCCAAAATAATTAAGTGAATCTAAATGGCTGAGAGACTGACAAGTCGAACATTGTGTAAATTAGGTCGTTATTGCCATCGTCCGTCAAGCACACGTATCCAAAATTCAATCGAGTAAATTGAAGGTCCTTTCCAAAGTACATAATTTTGGCATGCAATCTTCATCAAAAGGCATACAAATACACACATCCGTTCAAAGCAACAGTCCGATTCAAATGAGATTGTATAAAATCAATTGAATGGGATGCGAGCAATTCAAAGAGAAAACATTTAATTAATTTGAATGAACAGGGCTCGAATAATGACAGAGGTGTTGGTGCGATGATAACAAAGCGCATTGACGTTGGTAGTTGAATGTTAGGAATTTGAAGTATATGTGGTTGAGGAAGATTTCAACAAAGTTATTGATTCGTTATGTAGTATTTTGAGGGAGGTGTGAATTGTTGCTCATACGAGCCGCACAAAGTTTTACTTCGAAGAATATTATATATTTACATCCGATTCACAATATCCACTTGAAAGGTAAAATCACTTGATGATTCGCATATTTGAAAGACAGCTCATCACTTTGCTGACAGCGTTTCGTGAATGCTATTTGTTTTTCTTTGAGTTTTTCGAATTTATGCCTCATAAAAAATTTAACCAAAAGAGCTTGGATCTCATTAAGGCATTTGCAACAAAAAAAAAACATGTGTTCCAAAATAAAGGTTTACTTTACGAATATGCTACAATGATTCTTTTCGCTTCGATGTTTCGAAAAAGTTTACTCAAAATCATAATCGCCTGCGGTTCGTTCGAGTTTGAATTGCATATTTCATGGTTGAAACGAACATCATCATCGTCATGGTCGTCGTCGTTGCCAAAATCCCAAGCATCGACATAATAATGAGTGGCATGTGAAGGAACATTTCAGTTTGGGGATTCGTTAAAACGCTCCGCAAATATTTACTCAATATAATTGATCTGGTGTGCGCGCCTATATACGCTTGTGGATTTTGTCAGCACCACTTTTTTTCACTTTTCCAAATCTATCCCTATCTTGTTTCCTTTTCCTTTTTTAGCTCTCATTTCACAATGTTCAAGACAAACAAATCGTTCAGTACGTCGTTTATTGTCAATTCATTACATGTACAATCGACGCAATTGTAAAATCGATTGAATTGTGTGTCAAACATTTAAAAGCAAATAGAAGACAATTTTTCGGTAAAATTCTTCTGGGACTCATTTCAAAGCATACTATTTTCATGGCAGTGTATAGGTTTTGATGACAGACTACTATCTCTTTGATGCATCGAATGTCAAAAATCGAATAAAATAGATAGCAGTGTTTGTCTTTTTTTCAGTGACAAAACTCATTATATTCATTGCGGTTGTTACACTATGCTTTGCCAACTCCACACAAGCATACCTTTTTGTTGCCGACCAATAATGTAAAGTTTTTGTTTTCTTTTATTGCAAACGTTTGCCAATAACAACGGTAAACATTCTCTTCCGCAATTTTTCAAACAAATTACATCCGAAAATAAAACACTGCAGTCTTTTTATTGCATTCGGCATTATGTGGTAATTGTATGAATGTGTGCACGTTTGAGTGCATTAAATCGCCGTTAGTCATATGAGAGAAATAGAGAATGAGAAACGCTCAAGTCTGTCGCATTCAAGAACTTGGTTAGCTTTACTCTGCAATGCATACACACATACTCAAATGAACGTGATCACATTGTTTCTCTGCACTCTTCTTATTGTCACATTTGATACTTCTTACTCTTTTGTCAACGTCATTGTTCGCCGAGATTACAATAAAAATTGATATCCGGCTTTGTTCGTTGCCTACTAGTTCATTTCCTTTTATTTTCAATATGTTTTCTACATACGACACATTGTATGCAATCAACTGTTGTACTTGTACTTTATGTTTGTCTCAATGAAGATGTGCACTTTGTTGACACAATTTTGAATAATATGCATGTCAACCACTAGTTACAAAAGGCACACATCACATCATCACATATGTGATGACCTGAGAAATAAAATCTATTTTCAACATTTTTCAGATTTGACCGGCGTATATATCATTAAATAGACGGGTGTTGGGCATTATATTTTCTATTATATCATGTGCGATCGGAATAATGAAACGAATGAAAATTATTTATTTATTACATGTAATAGAAAAAACATTTGAGTTCAATTTTGTTTTTATTACATCAAAATTTAAAAAACCTAGGTTTATATAACAAATGTCAAATTCATTCTTTAAACCAAATAAATGTCTAAAGAAGTCGAGTGCGTGCGAATATTCAAATATTTATCTGATGAAATCAAATGTAATGTTATGAAACTTTGTTCAACCGTTTTTTTTTTATTGTTAATTCTAAAACTTTCTTTTTTGTTTTTATTTTTTCTTCATAAGACATACATATTTGACTAAATACTCCATAAGTTCTTCGATTATATTTTCCCGTTATAAATATACTCGTAGTCCTGCCGATAATTCAACGGTGGTGCCATTAATATATGGATTTGATACAATTGTCTGTACAAGATGGGCAAATTCGTCTGCATCACCAAATCGGTTTAGGGCGGAAATACTGTCACTACAAATTGTATGTTGCAATGCTTCTGAAAAATGTTCGTTCATTGGAGTTTTGATAAAAGACGGTGCGATTGTGACAACACGAATCCCTTCGCCACCCAGATCGCTTGCTAATGGTTTCGTCATACTGTGAATGGCTCCACATGCGGCTGAATTTGTCGTTTGGCCAAGTGTTCCTTTGAATGCGTTCATACCTGAAGTATTGACGATGACACCGCGAAGATCATCACCATCGGGCTCATTTTTTGAAAGTAATCCGGCAGTTAATCGAATCACATTGAATGTGCCCACCACATTTGTCTACCGAAAAAAAAAAACGATCCGAATAAAATATGAACGGCAGGGAACTGAATTTTATTGAACATACCATTAAGACGTCTTTGAAGTCATTTAAGGGTGTCGTCCGTGCCGAACTGTATAAAATATTTGTTTTGTAAATTCCAGCACAATTCACCACTAGATTAAGTTTTCCATATTTTTTTGTTATTTCATCCACGAGATTTTGAATATCTTTCTCCGATGTCACATCAGCCGGAATGAACTGTACATTTTCTCCAATTTCTTTAGCTACCTCTTCACCTTTTGATGTGGGCAAATCACAAAATATCACTTGTCCACCTTTCTTTGCAAATCGATTCACTGTGCCGCGGCCCAGACCGGACGCTCCACCAGTTACCAACGTTACAAGAGTCTAAAAGAAAAGAAACGATCTTTTGTTAAATAATTTTTTGTTATAGTTTGATTGAGGTCCGAACACACCTTTAACATTTTTATATTGAATTTATTCAAACTTTCGCCAAATAAATCCTGATTGGATTTTGATATTATAATATTAAGATTCAATTGAAGACCTTAAGTCTTTGGTTAGTTTTGACATTTGTCAGCATGTTTACAGTACAAAATTACTCTCAAATCAAGTAAATAACATTTTCAATTGTCAAAACAGATGTCTATGGGACATAAATTGTGGAATAATTTCGTTTAAGACAAAAAAGTACATTTTAGTTTGACTTTTGCTTTTCTTCACTGAAAGATTTTCTGCTATTCATAATTTTGCTTTTTAATTAATATTCGGTGACAAAAAATGCCGAAAAAACTCTATTTTTGTGTCAAATTATTTATGTTTGAATTTTAGTACTTTTTGGATTTTAGTCCAACCGTGCTAAATGGTTCATTAGCACTAAATGCAACTGTCAAAATGTGTTCTTTAGATTTGATATGTGTTTCGCTGTCAAAATAGTTGTTATTAAAATCAAATGTATTGCAAACAAACGAAATAAGAACCCAAGCGGTACGGTAAAACGATTCGAGGGTATTTTGTAATCATGGAAATCGAAGATCGGAATGCACTTTTTCAGTTTTTCATCGAATGGCCTACTTTCTGTCCATATGAAAGGTGAGGTAATGATTTATATGTCGCTGGAAAGCTACGAACCTCAGCTATCCAGATCTGACGTCAGATTGGAAATTTCTAAAATGATCGCTAGATGGCGCGGCATGTGTTGTGAATGAAATTTTAATTTTTAATTTTCTAAGAATGAGAGAGGCAACGCAATATAAAAATTGTTTGTGTATTTGATTGTAAGCGTCACTGAAAATTTATATCAGATCATTTTCAGATTTGATGTGCAGTATTGCGTCACAGTGAGAACTTCCAAAGAAGTGTTTTTTACTTATTGTTAATTCTAAAAGTTTTTTTTGTTTTTATTTTTTCTCGAAAATTTGGCCTAGGACATAATACACAATTTTCGGAAATAAGAAAACAAACAATGAACAAATGGAGAAATTTCAAGTAAGACCCATATTAATGGCATATTCCTGCTAAAATTATCCTAATTACTGTTATTATTTCCATAGATTGTGGCGTGCAATGAGACTAAATGAACCAGCTCTGATATTGGATTCACACAATGTCGAACCACGAACTTCGAGATTTGGCGCGTCAAATTAAATATTCCTTCAGTGAAAATCGATTAGATCGTGAACCTTTTGTACTTAATTTGTGTAAGAATAGTTCACAAAGAACTTGACTCAAATGTATTCGAAGTTCCTGCATGCCTGGAAATAGTGTATTCAACCAATCCTTTTCAATCCGATCGGAGAAATAACAATTGACAAAGTTTATCTTTTTGACTCTAGTGAATGGTTTTTTGAGATGTTCTGGTAAATCTCGAATTCCAATTAATTCAATGTCTTCCAAGGATTCGCCACAATATTCGTTTATGTATTCAATTGTACGCTGGATCCATATCAAATCTGTTCCTTTATAAAATTTAAATTCGATTTTAGTTACAAAATTTCCAAAACAGCGCAGAAATCGTAAACTTAGTCTCCAGTTTTCCATAAATAAAGTATCTTGCATCTCAGCAGGTACAAATGCAAATTTTATTCCTGAATTGGAATAAATTACCCGTAAACGATATTTTCGGTAATAAATAGACTTTGCGGCACGATTTAATCGTTTATTAGAATCAGCCGCAATCAAAAGATCGTCAAATGTTAAATGCTCCAAACAGCTCTCAATGCAATCTAGATTCATATCCGTGAGTTTCATCTTTTCTATCATTTTTCACGGTTTCTATCAAATCAAAAATGTTCAAATAATAAATAAGAAATTTTTGTTCAATAAATCAAAATATGGATACGAACTTACCTGATCATTCAAATCGATTTAAATTTTCTTAAGTTAGTTGATTATTGAATTACCTTGTACGTTTACATTTAGAACTATTACACCGATTATGAATTTTGTATAGATGAATTTTAATTATACAATAAAGATCAATTCTGTGAAATTATAAAAATTCCGAGACGACCACAAAAATAAAAAGCGTTAGATGTTCGGAATGAGGTATATGTCAGTTGAAACAATGCGTTCTATTTCGGCCAAATTTTAAAAACAACTAAATATTTTAAACGCATGCAACTCTGTGTTCTTTCTAATCACCAATTTGCCATTTTGATGTGAACTTTGGAACCAATAAAAATATACAAACGATTAGCATAGGAATACAAAATATTTTAGTTTTACGAAAATCAAAAGATGCTGTTTCTAACTATGGAGAAATTGTGTATGTATAGTATGAAATCTGAAAGTGATCCTAATTTAACACTCTTAAACTAGACGGTCTAGACAGCCTTGAATTCGGATAATAACTACAAATAAAGATTTTAAGCTTATTTATGCACTTTTGACCGCACACTTAAGGTAAGTTAAAAAAAGGAGACAGACTTCTTTGAAATTATCATATTGATGTAAGTGTACTTTGCAGATCATACCATACAAACCCGAGACGGTTTCTCAGAGCAATATAAGTAAGGAGGAAAATATTAAAAGTTCAAAAATAATTCAAAATGATATTATTATAATTTTTCATATATTCTTCAACCAAACTCATACTCCATACGTAAACGTCATTTGACCTTCCAATTTTACCTTCTTTTTACTAAATGTTCAAAAGTTTATCCGAAAAAGAAATCACCTTGAATCAACTGTATCCTTTAAACAAAAAAAAATCACAGAGTTCAATGACCTTCAAAATAACATAATACTCAAATCGAATGAGTAATTTAGTAAATTGGAAAAAATGTATCCTTCAGTATTTTTAATTTGTCTTAATTTATTTAATTGACATATTTGACAAGGCATTGATATTAAAAATATGAAGAAAAAAAATGGAAAAAAGATCTAGAGAAAAATATAGTGAAAAATCATTTTTTGGGGAGATTCAAACTTATCCCAGTGTTACATTTGATGAAATTAAACTCATTCAAGCAATGGCAGCATATTATAGTGATTTTGAGAAGAAAACAATTCTGTACACAATTATAGCCGCTTAAGCTCAATTCCATCATATCGCGTAAACGATATATGAATCGGTTAGAATATTCGTGAGCTAAAAGAGCAACATGTTCATATAAAAAATGTATGGGTACGTTGAAGTTTTATTTTGACAAATTTCTTGAGGTCACGAATATTCTAGCCGGTTCATATGTTCCTAGCCTATTTTATTTTTAGTATATATAAATAGTTCCGTAATAATACTTCAAATTCAGATAAAAATCGGATTATCATTTCGAGGCATTTTTATAATAAATATTTTGCTATTCGTATTATTAAATAGATAGCATTTGGTATTTCTTAGTTTGTCTTTGTTCAGATTACAATTAGCATTGATCATCATTCGTTTCTTATCAATTTACTTCCATTTACTTCTACATGACTCATTGTATGCAATCAACTATTTATTATTATTCAACTTTAAGTTTGTCTCAATGAAGATGTATACTTTGTTGACACAATTTCCAATAACAATAACATGTATGTCAACAACTAGTTACAAAAGATATTCTATTTCTAGGATCACATATATCCCGTGAGGAAATTGAAAAAAGAATAAATATTAATTTAGCTCATGACAAGAAATAATTCTCTATAGAGAATTTAAATAAATTAGAATGGTTTTGATCATTTAAACTAATAATATCTATGCTATGAATATGTTTAAGTAACCTTTTGCACTATTTTTTTTTTTTAAACATAATCTTACCAAAAACAATGTTTCTTTTATCTAAATTTTCTTTAAACTATTACCGAAAAAATTATTCTCTATTCACTGTTAAAATTCATCAAAAAAAATTGGTATTGTCCATTGAATACCATTTTTGAATCTGTTCTCAAAATACATCTATCAACGATAACATATACTTGCAGAACATAACTTTATCCATAAAAAAAGATAACATTTCTATTTAATACGGATAAACGAAATTTGCCATTTTCGGAGAAGCATTCGCAGCCGTTTTGACAGGTACTTGTTTGTGGTATTGTGTCGCAATCGACTAATGTATGTAACCAAATGGGTTTGTGCCAATTGTGATGCCGGAATATCCATGTTTTCAAACATCGAAATTGTATTCAAAATCGTTGCCATATCAATCACCTGTAAATATACAAGACATATTGCCATTTACACATGAAACAAATTTTCCAATGTCTTTTTCACTTTGGAACAACGTTAATGTACCTTGTAGTTTTTATCGAATGATTTAAGCAAGCGATGCAATAGCTCTGGCACGCTTTTCGTCTCAAAAAATCGATCATCGTCCATTATGATTGCTTCAAATACTGAATTGGATTTAGCGCGTCCTGGTTTATCCGGTTTCACTGTTTCGTTTTCAAGAATTGTACGCCATTTCTTTATCACAAAACCCAATCGATACTACAATAGATTCCCATCGTATCAATAAAAATTAAATTGAAAATATATAGTAATTGAATGAATAATTTAACACATACCTTAAGATATGCATTCGGTGTGTCATAATATAACTCTTTTATGCACTCCTCAACATTTGACGCTACCAATTGTTCCTTTGTCGGTTGAATTTGGTCGAAAATCGTGATGGTTTGCATTACCTTATCCATGTCGACAATCTAAAATCAAACGACGAAAAATACCAAAAGCAACAAATGAAAAAAATGCGTCGCAAAAAATGTCAACATTTGAAAAAAATATTTATCTTACGTCGACAATATCATTTAATCCTTCCAACAAATGTAAAAATATTTTTTTGATCCAGGCGGCTTCCATTTTTGCTGATGAAAAATTGAATTTCGTTGAATGACACACAAAAAAAAAGTTGATCTCGAATAGTAGCTCTCAATCGTAAGAAGTGATGATCGATGCAAATCAATAACCTCAATGAGCGTGTTAATGTTAAATCACTTAGCCGGTGCTGTCGAATATGCGTCGTGAAAATAAGTTCAGTTGTGGATTATCGCTTTTGTATTGTTTACAAATGGATGCTATCTCTTTTCATCCAACTATTGTTAAATGTCGGCAATGGTCCAACCGAAGCACTTCGCATAATATAAACAAAACAAATGAACAAGTGTTCGTTCATCTGGCAGCTCGGATGCAAAACATTAGCATACATACAAATGATTTGCTTAATGACATTTTTTGTCTGTGCACATGATCGGTCATGAAAATGGAAATTCGGACAAAAAATGTTTCGTTAAAAAAGCTGGTTGGATATGGTCGTGTACATCATTTAAAAAAGACACAATATTGTATTATATCATTGAAATGGATGCGTTTAATTCTTTAAAAAAAACCTATTGAATGTTTTTCATGTATTTGACACTCTTCCATGACAGATGAAATGTCAAAACAAAAAAACTTTATTGTAGACGAGAGAGAAAAAAAAATTTGCTCGCATTGAACTTTTGATAATTTCCATTCAGAAAAATGTCGAAGTTACCGCAACTTCTCGGCTTGGACAAAGTATGTCGACTTTGGGAAATAATTCGTTTCAACGGTGGCATCCGAAACAGTTTGTTCAAATTGTACAGGTATGTATTTTGAATCGCAATTCAAGCACCCCTTTGGTGTTGTGATTATGTAATGTTCTAGAGTAAAGCATCAGAAAATCGAATTTACGTATGATTTTTCCGATTTAAGGTTCGATGATTTGAAAATTGGAACATTGGTCGGCACGGATAAATATGGAAATAGATACTTTGAAAACAATTTCTATTTCTATGGACGTAATCGATGGGTTGAATATGCACCACACGTTCATATGCAATATGATGCCTCGCAAATTCCACCAGAATGGTTCGGTTGGATGCACTATAAAGTACGGCAACAGTGATACATTCACCATGACTTTCAACCAATTTTTTCTGTTTTTTTTTTTTTTTTTTAATTCGTAGACTGACCGCATTCCAAGTGAAGATCCACATCGGCCACAATACAAATGGATGTCGGACCACTCGGAAAATCTCTCCGGCACACCAGGTTTGGAATCACCTCTGTACTGTTGTTTCATGAAAAAAAATGATGTTAACACCCAATTTTCATATATTTTTAGATCAATATATGCCATATTCAACGGTGAAACCAAAAATCGAAGCGTGGCAACCACCAAAAAAGTAAACAACAATCGTAATTGAAAAAATCAAATCGTAGTTTTTTTGTCAAAAGCTATATTTCTTGTTTATTAACAATAAATGCATCAAACAAAGAAAAAAAACGTTTTTTTTTATTTAAATGATGAAAATCCATCTCACAAACTAAATGAAGTGACACAAATAAAATTGAATGATGAAAAAAAAGTCACGGAAAAAATGGCTTAATTTGTAAACTTATGAAGAAGGTGCAGTTGGCGGTGCTGTTGATGTTGACGAAGGGGGTGCGGGTGCTCGGCGCGGAGGTAACATTCCTAATCGGGCTGTTGGTAGTATGGTTCCTTCTTTGATTCGTTTGAATTCGAGGATAGAACCAAATAGCACATGTTGAATCACAGGGAATTTGGCAAGCAACTGTAATGACATAGACAATTTTGTTATAAAATTTAGTTCAATTTTGATCAAATTTCAAAGGAAATCCCCTCAAAAATGTCTTGTAAGTAAATTACCTCTTTTTGGTACTTTTTGACCAGACCAGAATTGATTTTTACCCATGAATCAACGCTACTGATGCTCCATAGTTGATTCGAATGCTCTGCAAAACTACCCGTCTTCACCTATTTTGTATGCGTAAAATGAATTGAAATTTAGAATAGATAACGTCATTGAACAAACCTGAAGAATATAGTCAATGCATCCAATGAAATAGTATTCGTTCTTGTAACGATCGATAACGTCGGGTTCGAGAAAATGATGCGGTTCAAACGGTGCATTCACGGCCAACTGTGCGCTTCCCCAAATAAACGGAACATATTGGTAATCGTCTAGGCTCCAGACACCATGACTACCAGCCGGTTCCATACGATATGTCAATTGCAAACGACGCACAAATAGCAAATATTCATTGAATATTTTCAAACCAGTATGCAAATTATCACTTTCAGTTAACGCATGAATTTTGTATAATGCACACAAAAACATAATGAATGTCAACTCATGACCAGTTCCGTAGTCAATTCGTGTGGCATTGCCGAATGATTCGGTGAAATATTCGGCGACTTCGATGAGTGCTGGATGAAATTCGGCTGGCAGAGCACGTTTCAAAAGGTCTGGCGATTGGATTTTCATCTTTTCAAACCATTCCCGATATGCTTTATTACCAAAACGTTGCGGTTGTTCTAGTGGTGGTGTTTCATCGACCAGTTTATTCAGTACTTCAAACACCTGTACGAGATTATCAGCAATTGGCGATGCATCCACTTTTGTGGATAGTTTTTTACCTTGTATTGCTTGACTGATGGCATTGATAAAACCAATTATATCATAATATGCAGTCGATTTCTCCCAAAATGCCATATCGTTCACACTTTTTACGGATCGTACCGGTACAACATAATTGCGTTCTAAATAAAGGGAGAGAGAGAACATTGCATTTTCTTTGTGGTTTTTATCGAAACAATTTTATTACCGTTTGATGTTGAAGCTTCAATTTCAGATCCTGCTTCGGCCATTGTGTGAATTCGTACTTATGCTGTGTTTTTTTGGTTAATTTTTTAAAAAATTGAACAGACTTTTTGCTAAGACGTAGAAAAGTGTTGGCTTTTATTTTGATTTATTCTTTTATTAATAAAGTGAAGCATACATAAAATGTCACTGTCAATCTCGAAACCTATCAACAGCTTTTATGGTGACACTTTGTAGTGTTTCTTTCTTATGAGTGTTTGAAAACGGCACCATTTGGTGTGTCTCTTTGTTCTGCTCAATGTTGTATTCATTTATGATAAAATTTTCGTAAGCTAAAACAACCCAATGACAGAAACTAAGGATCAATATTTAAACAACAACAAAATTTCATTTATGAATCAATTCTCGTTATATTTGACTAAAATTTCATTTTATGGCTAGAAAAATATCATAAACTACATGCGGCAATTATGTGGCCACCGTGGAAACGGTATGGTGTCCTTTATGTTGCTAACGCCAAGCAATACTTGTAAATACCGATCAAAACCGATACCAAACCCGCCCGTTGTGCAACCACCATACTTTCGAAGATCCAAATACCTAAGTGGAGAATCACAAATGAAAAGAATCGAATTAATTTAAAATAATCGAAAAATAATCGGAAGATCCAAATACCATTGCAAATCGTCTGGCATTGATGATTTCAAGATGTCATAATTATCTTCACGTACACTGCCACCGGCCAATTCCCCAACATGTGGCATCAACAAGTCAATAGCTTCAACCAATTGTTGGTCGTGTTTACATCTCCTCATATAGAATGCTTTCAACTCTCTCGGCCAATTCACAACAAATACTGGTTTACCAAAGTGTTTCACCAGCGTCAATTCGTCACTTTTCGACAATCCATCATTTGCACTTGAATTGTAATGTTTTTGCAATATTTCTGCGGCCTCCGCATAAGTAATTGTCTCAAACGGTTTTTCAATCCAATTGAGACGTTCCTCTAAACTCTGACTTTCGGTTTGATCTTCCAAACTGGCTCTGTACGCATTGTGTGCGTCGTGTATTTCTTTTGCATTTTCATCCAACAATTGCTTCGTAACACTTTTAATTGTTGATTCAATGCGATTTGTGACGTCTTCAATACTTTCAACAAAACTCTCTTCGGCCTCAATCATATAAAACTCACTCATATGAATCGGACCACGTGAATTCTCTGCACGAAATATCGGACCAAAATTGTAAACCGATCCTAAGCGAAAACACATCGCTTCCAAGTGCATTTGGCCAGAAATGGTCAAAAAGGTCTTCTGATTGAAGTAAATGTCGTCTTTGAGTTTTGGTGTCGTTTTACTCTGCATGGATTCCAACAGTTCTTCATTTAGTGGCCTAACTGTAAATAATTCACAGGCTCCTTCACACGTATTTGTGGTGAGTATCGGTGTGTGTATGTAACAGAATCCATTTTCGACGAAATACCGATGAAATGCATGCGTGGCCAAATGTCGTGCGCGGAAAATCGACTGGAATTGATTTGTATGGCCGCGAAAATGTAAATGATCTCGAATGTAATCGGGTGAATGTGTTTGTTTACGGACAAATGGATAAATTCCATCTTCAGTTGGACACGTTCCATTCAATTGAAGTGTTTCGGCGCGTAATTCCAAATGTCCACGCGGCGCTGTTCCGACTATTCCGCTGATTACTACACCCGCACCGTAGCCCAGTCCCGGATTTTGGTGATATGTTTCACGATCGACCATTACTTGCAGATGCTCATTCGTTGAACCATCTTTTAAGTCCAGAAAAATCATTTTTTTCTGTTTTCGAAAGTTATTCACCCATCCTTTAATTTGTATGGTATTTCCAACGTGACTGTTGTTCACATCTTTTATTTTTAGATACGTTGATTTTAATCGAATGCCAATGCTTTGTGTTCGTAAATTTAAATGAACAATGTTTTTTAAAAACATTTTGGCTACTTTGTTTTTGGTTATAGCCGGAGAAAAGCACACACACACATACATCACACGATTTGACATTTTGTGTCAAAAAAAAAACATGACATTTTACATCGTCGAATAATTCTCATACACTGAAACATATTTCGTGATGTGTAACCATTGAAAAATCATTTCCGTAAAAAAATGTCATTTGTCAGTTGTTTTCACTCAATTTTCAAAAGAAATGTTCAAAAATGTTGAGTTTGGCGAAAAAAATATGAATTTTCATTCATGCCAAACACAATCATCGTCATTTTGAGATGTTGAAAGGCTTTTCTCGTTCATTCAAAGGCGATGATGAAAACGCAGAGAATTAGACACAATGCATAGGTAAACATTGAGCATGACATTGATATGAAAACCGTACAACATTCGCGAAATGCTCGCGTTGATGTTGTTATTGTTGTTTTTTGACATTTTAACTCGAGCAAACAAGTTGTGATTATATTGAATTGGTATCGGTGTACGCGTGTATGCTGTCGTCAATCAACACCGCATGTTTTATTTGTGATTTCGTTTTTTCGCTTTTGATTAAATATCATCTGTATCGCTCAATATGTGCGACGAAATCGGTGTGACAGTGTGTGTTAATTTATGTGACAGTTATTTCAATATAAATAAGCGAAAAAAGCAGAAATAGACGTATAATCTTTGGTCAAATTTACGCAAAAAAAAAGTGAAACAAACCGAAGGGTTTAAACAATTCACAAAGTTGAAGGACTAAAGTGTAGAAAGAAATTATATTTCAAAAAGTCATCAAGGAACAATTTTGTGTTTATCGTGACGTTGAACACAAAACTCGGGATGGGAGAGAGAGATTGGCGGCCGTTTGTTTACGGAGGTATGATGAATGAGCTTCTAATCAAAATAACAATTTACACAATTGTTGTTGTTTATTATTTGTTGCATGTGAAAAATAACACATTTTTTAATTGACATGTTTTTCACAGGAGTGGCGTCAATCACCGCAGAATTTGGTAATTCCATGCACTTTATTCTATTTACACATCGAATTCAATTGAATTTTATGTTCACATAACCTAACTTCTCTCAATGTATTGGTTTTGGTTTTGTTTACGAACTATCATCGTCTTTTTTTCATCATATTTCAGGTACATTTCCGATTGATACGACCAAAGTAAGTATATACAAGTTACTCTATGGTTTTATGTCGCATTGTTTGTCATCTTGTCGATGCAATTGTCATTCAATTTAAATCAATATTGTTTTCACCAGACTCGACTGCAAATTCAAGGACAAATATGTGATCAGCAACATACAAAACTACGATACACGGGCATGATTGATGCATTCATACAAATTCGACGTCACGAAGGTGTTAAAGCTTTATACTCAGGGTAAATTTTTATAACTTTTTCGCAATTTAATCGAAATCAGATTTTTTTCATGAGGCTTTATTCTTGTTTTGCAGAATTTGGCCAGCGGTTTTGCGACAAGCAACCTATGGAACCATTAAATTTGGTACTTATTATACGCTTAAGAATATAGTCACGGAAAAAGGCTGGTTAATCGATAAACACGAAAATGAACGGGTTTGGTGCAATGTTTTGTGTGCAGTTATAGGTGATTTATATTCAAAAATTATTTCTGTAAAGAACGATGACGTTGTTTGTGGTTTTGTTTCAACTGCACCACAAAGCAACTATAAAAGTTGCATGTTTTTTTTATGTAAACAGTTATCGAGTTTCACTGTCATAGAGACAATTGATGAGTACTACTCATGGAAGCACTACTACAACAGAACGACAACGTTCACGAAAAGAAAATACATGAGTTTTCCTTGGCCTTGAATTTTAATGCAAACTTTTTTTTTTGTTTCGTGATTCCGTTTTAGCTGGCGCAATTAGCAGTGCTATAGCAACACCCACCGATGTATTAAAAGTAAGAATGCAAGTTCATGGACGTGGCACGGACAAAGTTGGTTTGATTGGTTGCTTCCGGGAGATTTATCACCAAGAGGGAATCTCAGGTTTATGGCGAGTAAGTATCAAAACTCTACACTTTTTTGTTATTTTCATTTGAATCAAAAGACAATAGTGTGGCCATGCGGGACGGTTGGATAATGTCAAAAGTTGATTCTATCTAAATCTTTAGCAAATCGAAGGAATTTTACAATTTCTTAGAGGGGGTGTTAATGTGTACCTTTTGAATTCGCCCACCTATGTAAAAATAGCTTTTTAAGAAAAATTCTAATTTTCGTAATATAATTTCAGGGTCTCGGGCCAACTGCGCAAAGAGGTAATAAATAAAAAAAAAATCTTTTATTGGAAAAATTCTCAAATCTTATCTGATAATTATATATTTTTAGCTGCTGTAATTGCTGCCGTCGAATTACCTGTATACGATTTTTGTAAATTACATCTGCTCGAAACGTTTGGAGATCATGTAGCCAATCACTTTATGTAAAACCAAATTCATTTTCGATCGAACTGAATGTTATATAATTGCAAATTAATTTTCATTATTTTCAGATCTAGTTTTATAGCTAGTTTAGGTAGTGCTGTAGCTTCAACGCCAATAGACGTTATTAGGGTAATAGACACTCTTTATATTTATAAATTTGATTCATTGACCAAATTTATTTCTGCTATTCATATTGATTTAGACTCGTTTGATGAACCAGAAGAAATTAGTCTCACATCACCAGAACCAAATGGCACACCGATTGTACAAAGGAAGTTTTGACTGTGGTTTACAGACAGTGCGAAATGAAGGATTTTCGGCGCTGTACAAAGGATTCATTCCAACGTGGTTCCGAATGGGTCCGTGGAATATTATCTTTTTTATCACATACGAGCAATTGAAACAATTTCATTAGAATTGAGCCAGTTTTTCAGTGTTCCGATTGAAAATATTTATATATTCAATCTAAAATGTCAATTATTATGTTTTGTTTATTGATATAAAGAATTTTATCATATTTTATACATACAAGGAACTGAAAACCAAAAAAAAACACACACACATGCGTGATAAATGAAACTTGCAATATAAAACAAAAAGTCAAGATGTCATTACAAAGTACACAAAGTGGTGAACAAAAATTGGCATTCTATGTATTTCGGATGGATATCCATCTGAGATATTTTAGAATATCTGGATATTCGACGCAACTGTAAATGTTCAAAAAAAATAGTAATGCACCATAGAATTTTCTGCACAAAAATAATTATTTAATTGATAATTTCCAGTTTCTTATAAATGTTTTTATTCATGTTCAAATGGCCGATATAATTTCGTGATTTCCAAAATGTTGCCACGGAATTGGTGCCCATTTGATATCGAATTGTCAGATTTGCAAAAGTTCCGCTTATTGTTTGTTTGCTTTTAAAGCATTTTAGCTGTAGAAATACACAAAGCCAATGACTACCCCCAATACGCTTCCACATTCTCAAAGGCATTTAGACATCGATCGGTTTATATGTTATTGTCACGTTGCTGTATAAATATAGGATAGTTAAAAATAACAATAAAAATAAAATTCAAATCCAAAAAATGAAACATTGCATTTTGTCTTTAATAATCTAATTATTTATTTAAAAGTACGTCATTTCTTATTAACATCAATTTTCTGTTGTTGTTGTTTTCATATTCACAGACGCGTTGTTTTCGTATCACATTTACATTGCAAGGGGATTTGCATGAGTCATCGATTTAATGAATTTGATAACAACGTATTTGATAATACAATTGAGAAATTACCGGCTGACAAATGATCGTGTCAAGGCCAGGTCTCTATACAAAAAAAATACGTGTATTTTCATTTGCAAAATTACTGTCTGTTCGTAACATAAAATTATTGCCTTATGTAACTACTTATCATTGATTGTATCACGCCTTCAAGACAATTCCATTCTAGAATTGTGTAACTATTTTTTAGCAGATTTGAAAAAATGAATATTTGATAAAGTTAAAAGTGTAGCGGTATTTTTTGTTATGGTAACAGATTTCTTCTAATATATTTATAATTAATAATTTATGTAGAATAATTTTTTAGTTTAAAAACTATTAGATATTTTCTAAATTGTTGAACAAATAATTGACGGTTTCATTTAGACTATAATGTATATAGTCTAATTATAACGAGACATATCAACATTGCTAGTTGTCTGTAATTTTATTTTCAAATCGTATATAAATATTACAAAGACAAACATTTCTATCTAAGTTAACGATTTTTCTATAGCTTTAACATCAATGTTATTCACTGGACTAGGTAAGTTTGTCTTGGCAGCTTGTTCTTTGCCCATTTTAGCACTAAATATAATGCCAGAGAGAATAATACCTAAAATTCCGCAAATGATTCCCAACCATTTCAGCATTTTTTGAATTTTGATCGCTCTGAGCAAAGAAAAAATAAATAAATTGAAATGAAATTCCAAATCTTGATATACAGCCAAAGAAATATACGTACAAAAGAACGGTATTTTTGACTTGGTTCACATATTCTTTGCCCAAGGCGGCACCTTCTTCAATCCAAAATAGTGGATAATACATTTCTTGGATGTCGGCCAAGTACGGAACATCTTCGATGGGAACCATCTCGAGGTTGAATTGCAAACGCTTTGCAGCATTCATGGGCGTTCCAGTTGTCTGCAATTAACAATTTATTATTAATTATTATGAATAATGGAAATTAAAAAATCAATAATCAT
>NW_022198093.1:948434-982543 GCF_009176525.2 Contarinia nasturtii
TATATTTCTTTGTAATAGTTTGACTTAATTTTGAAAATGATAAACATTTCTATAGCTAATTATGAAAAAAATTACCCCAATCAGTGACCGACCTGAATGGAAAAGAAAAATAATAAAAAAATAAAAATATCAATCCCATTTGATAGAAAAGGTGTGCAAAAAATTACTTACAAATACTTGGCTCATAGGCGATGATGCCGTCATTTACATCCATGTATGGTGGGAATATGGTTGAATCAGTGCCAGTATATTGATTGCATTCATCACCCTCCCAGTAGTCCATTTCAGGCTCATCGTTGAAAGCAACCACTTTTCCAATATCGGGTGAATTCTTCTTTCCGCGAAACACTGTAAATTCACCCAGATCGGTGGCATTTCCCTTATGACAAAAAGATAAACATTGTTCACATTTCAATTGCATGGCATAGTTGTCAATTTATGTTCTAATACGAGGTAGACATTTTTTTTCAGTGAATTTCTATGTAAAAGTAAAACTAACCGCTTGAAATAATGAAAATTTAAAGAAAGTGTCATTATGTGGTTGAACAGCTGCCACTGCGCCACTGCTGAAGACACCGCAAACGGCTGTATAAATAAATGATTGTTAATAAATCCAATGGAATCCAAAATAAAATTAAAAAATTAACCTTTTGCCGCCATTGTTTCATCTGCGGTGCTACAATCAATGGGAATACCATCGAAAAGAACATCCATAACTCGGCCCGTCCAAAACATATCTTTGGGATTATGGAAAATGGCGTCTATTGCCGTTGCCGTCATAGGGATCATAGGCTTTTTGTCCACATTCAAAGTCATAAACATCGTTGTAATCACTAGATACATTTTGAATACACCACATTCGGAAAATAATTAATCCACGCAATGAAAATGTTCTGATCTTAATAATTTGAACTTTTTTGTTTTTTTTTTTACATATTTTGTTTATCGCTTTAAAATTCCAAATTGTAGCAAGAAACATTTACTTTAATTTGACTTCATCCCGCAGATAGTATAGTTTAACCAAAAATATAACGTACAAGGATGTGGCATCGTGATGATCTCGTTGCCAGTCAAGCCATCGCCACTCAAATCGGGACGAAATATGAATGTGTTTTTATAATGATACTTGAGTGTATCCTCTTCATCGTTATCAACCAAATCAAATTTCTCTTTCCATTCCCTACGCATGACCAATCGAGCAAAACACGATAATTTAAAAAATATTGAGAATGTGTTGCAAAGATATCACTGAATTAAAATAATGAATAATTTGTACTAACTCAAAAAAGTACGGTCCAACCTCCTGAACTTTTGGCTTTCCGCCTATATAAAAGTGAGACACCTCAATTAGTACCACATCTGCATTTTTTTGAATAAACACATTCACAATACCGACCTTTGGTAACTTCATCCGGATTCGTTAAGTTGAACACGTAAATGCGAAAATCAAGGAAAAACGGAACTTTTACGTAAAGCGGTCGAAGTTGTGATTTGGGCAAAAGATTGAGTTGCTGCAGAAAAATTACACATTATCATTAATTTATTTGTCCCTAAACATAAAGAGTCCATTTTAAACATAAAAAAAATCATGGTCTCTTACACCTTTGACCATTTTTTTGAAGAGCATCGGTGCAATCATTCCAAAAAATCCTAATCCAGTCAAAAAAATGCATATACTTATTATGCCACACTTGATGGCATTCCACCTCTGCAAAAAAGCTGGCAATTGCATCTTGCAATTCACAATTCAATTACGATTCCGTCCAAAAAAAAAATACTTATTTTTGTTTTGAATTTTTCACAATTTGATTATACAAAATTGAAATTTATCAATTCACTTTTTTAAAAAACAAAATTAAGTTTTGAAGGTCGTCGTTAATTCATCAATGGTATTTCATATTATATGAAACAAAAATAAATTCGGTTATATTTTTAAGATTTGAATTTTATTTATTTTCGAAAAGATGTTCGTATAAAAGATACTTCGATAAAAGATGACTTTAAAGAAAATAAAAATAAAAAGACAAAGTGAAAAGAACGAACAATTTTAAGATTCAATATTTCTGCGTGTATGATAAAAAGATTTGATATCACCGACCGAACAGATTGAATGCAAAACGAAAACTAAATACTTATTTGTCACAATCAGGATACCATTCGATGGATACTGGCATGACTTGTTGTTTTATGAATAGATAATTACGTGCTTCTAAAACGATGATGTGCATTTTCAATAAAGAGCTCAACACATGTAGAGAAAGAACTCAACAAATGGCATGTATTGGATATTTTGTATATCATTGCCGATTGTAGAAGTGTTAAAGTCGTTTGGATAACGTGTATCGGCTTGAAAATGTTGGATTGCAACATCGAATAAATTGTCATCGTCGCTGTTCTACTTTTCCTGCATTCAAAGAAAGTGGACTCATTTATATTTTAATGAAATTGAAAATTCTAATGCAATTGATTTTATGAAACCAAAAAAAAAAAAACACGTAATCATTTATTTATCGTATCTTCGGGAACGTTTATTTAATTTTTTATCGTTGCTTGGATTTTAATTATTCAATTTGATAAATCGTAAGATACCTTGCATAACAATTCGTCTCTTTATTTTATCTACGGATGCCTCGATTTTTCAATCTCTTTATTCAATTTCGTCATTTTTTAAATAAATCAGTCTCGGTCCAAATCCGAATAAACCGCAATATTTTGTAAATATTTTGTAAATATTTTTTTTAATGTATAATTTTCGCTCTCGCAACAAAATTGACCTTTAACAGCTCGGAAAAATGTCATATGCTTTTTGCATAATTAACATGTTTTCAACGAATAAACCGCAACGCTCGTAATAAGTCAAATATTTCTTGTTTAACTGAAGACCTTGTAGAAAATCGAAGACGATGTAGGAAAACAAAAAAAAAGTGGCGTTGAATTGAACGTTTGCTATGTGATTTGATTGATAGATTGTAGAGTTCCGCCTTTCGATTCTCGCGGAATACGTCGTGCGGAAAATAACATAGGCCAGCGTGAATTGTGCTGCAAAAGTTAGTAAAATATTTAAAATGTACACCAATATCGAAACCAATATAAACAGAATGGCAATTTGATCGATACCATTTTGGGGGTTAGATTCAAAACTGTATAATTATGGAATTGTTCCTCATCATTTTGCTTGCGGCCACATTTCAAAGTGTCATCTTTGTATATCTTCGTGATTTCTATCGATAGATCGATTGCATTTGATAACATGTGATTAGTTGTACGGAATTTGTGTTGTTGTACTGTCACCTAATGACGGAGTCAACTCACAAAAAGACAGTTTATGAATAGAATGTGAAGAATTGGCAGCCGCCGGCGATTGAAAAATGAACATAAAGTTTTTGATTCGTTTTGTGTTTTGTTGATAAAGATTATCTCGATAGTTTTGAAAAGTGGCTAGATCAAGAGATCAATCATTGCAATAATTCTATATATGGTGAAATGAAAGAAAAATTCGTCATCAAATTGGTTTTGTTTTTCTCTCTTACATGTTATGATTTTATTTCAACTTTTGCTATTTCATTTTACATCTACAAATAGTGAGTTTTTTTTTTAATATTGACAAAACAGTCTGAAGTGTGATTCAAATTGACTTCAGTCGATTATATTGTTATCGCGTTATTTATGAATTTCAAATCATTCTCTTTAATTTGAAGTCAATTAAACTACAACCAGAATAGAATATTAGAGTTGATTCCGAACTTGTTTTACTACTTCTATTTTCCATTTGCATTTCCTCGTCGCTACGTCATTTCTTGTATGCGTGCTTGCAAATCGTTGCCATTTTTTGGTGTCTATTGAGTATACGGTAGCTTTATTGAGTTGTGTAAAGTAGTTTGAACTCTTTAGGCGGACGGTCTTTTTTTATTAAATTTAAAAATAGTGATTCATTCGAATAGTGCTCGAATTAACGTCGTTTAAAATGGTGCACTGCCACTAACGGTGCATGCGAAATGTACGAATGGGAAACGACTGGATGCACGGCATGAGTTGCAACAACCGAATGATGTATGATTGGCGCTGAAACTAATGGCGCCGAAACAATTGGAGCCGAATGGATAATCGGTGCTGAATGGATAATCGGTGCTGAATGATGTACAACAACTGGACTATGATAAACATACGGTGATGTGTATGAAAAAATGCCACGTTTTTCCTTCACCGAGCCCTCTGCGTTTGTGGTGGCTGATTTTTGGTCGGTCAATTTTTCAGCGGCATCACCACATATCGCCGCTGATACGAATATCGCGAACACCACAATTCCACACTGCGTAAGAAAAAAAAAGCACATTTGTTTTTCATTCAAAAATATAAAATAAATTTGACAAAGTATTCGTTTTCTTTGTATTCCACAAAATTCTGAGCACTTACAAAAAGTTTCATGTTTAAATTGATTTTGATTGATTTTTGACACTAAATTGCCTGATCTGTAATCCAATGCGGCTTAGAAACTAATAATCTACAGAATGCTTGCGGCCACTCTTTATATACAGACGGCGAATTGCATTGGTGACGAGAGAGTGAGAGAAAAGAATGTGTACCTTTCGGAAGGTGAATTTTGTTGCGTTGCATATCTTGATTTAGCTAGTTTTTAAATAAATAATTTATTTGTTTACGAAATTGCAGTAAAAATGCGTCAATGCGTTCGCATTATTTGTGTAGCGTGCATTTTTACGTAAATATTGTCATTCAAACGGGCACATATGCGTTCTACTATGGCAAATGCATAGTCTAGTCTGCATTCAACACGGTCGCGAATACAAGTTTATGTTGCATTTAACCATTTATGGCATTACAATCACACAGACTTTGAACCAAAATCAAATTGATTCAAAGCATTATTTGTGACACACATTCAAAGTCACACAAATTGATCGGCTATGATTTTAAGATCAGAGTTTTTTTTGTTCTGTCTAATTATGCCCATAGACTGCTGGTGCAGCAAAAAAAAGTGCAATACCACACACTGCCGTAAAATAAACTTCCAAATTATAAACGTGTGACAAAACACTATCCAAATTAACTTCACATGTAACTGTGTATTAATTTGCTGTGTCTCAATCAATACCGCCTTCCGATATTGCAATTTGAACCAATTTTAGGCATATTCTCGGTTTTTTTTTTCTCTTGCAGTCGATCGAAAAGTCTAGCCAACCGGCACAATGTACGATTTATAGCGTTATTATTATGGAAAAACATCTAAACGACAGTCGATTTATGCAGTGGTTGAAATCGACTTAATTATTTAAAAACCATTGGTATTACGCATTTTAAAACATATTTGAAAAAGCATATTTTTCCTATCGGAATTGTAATAAATAAATTAGCGGTTCACATTTGTTTTTGTTGAACAACCAATATTTATGAATTACGCGATACAGTGATTTAGATGATAGAATTACATAGGTCTTTGCGGTGCGTAACCAGTTTATGTCAATAATTGTTGTCGAACCGCTAATACGTTAATGACAATACAAAACATGTGATTATTATTTGCATTTCGATAGAGATAGTTTTTTTTCTTGTTTTTTTTTTTATTATTTAAAAGAGATTTGGCTAATTGAATTGGCCACTTTTATGTGATTTTTTGTGTTCGCTTAAAGTACATAATTTGCATGCCACCAAATTTACTCATATTTTTGTTGTTTGTTGCAAAGTACGAATGTGGGGTTGGTTCTTGATCATAAAATCCAAGGTTTGTGACTTGCAAATATGCACATATATAAAGTTTTTTTTCATCTATCCTTAAACGTTCAGAAGCTCTAGAATGTCTCAACAAATCAGGTGATTAAAATCGATGTCAAAATCATGCACTACACGCTTTGAATATTTTCAATCGATAAATCAACTCTGTTCACCTTATCGAGGTACATGTTTGTTTGTACATTCATGAAGATTCGACATTGGCCCATTTTCAATGCTGTGCGTAACATTCTTGAATAAGTGCACACATTTAGAATACTTTTTCAGTCGAATGTAGCGAAAAAAACTGTCCCCACCTACGAATGGAACGAAAGAGAGCGAGAGATGGAGATAGCAACGTATTGTGTAATTATGCTCTTTATACTATAAAAGAGTGCAAATCGGAAAATTGGATAATTGATTGTCGCACAGTAATTTAGTTTATTCACAAATTGACATGTTTCAAATGGTCTTTTTTATCGTTTCGTTCATTGAAAACATCCTGTATTTATCACATAAAATACAATATCAATGAATTTTTAAAGTGCAAAAATATTAACGTCGTTTGTGATTTGAGAATACAGGTCATCATATATTTTTTTTAGATTGAAGCCTAAACGAGACAATAGGTATATTTTATTCAAAAGAATTGTACCATTAATAAAACAAACGAACTTTTAAACGCTGTCATATGGTTGAATAACATAGTTTTCGATTTTATTCAATGAAATTCCTTCTCTACTTTCGTCCAATTATCACAATACCGGCCTCGGGTGGCAAAACCACTTTTTTTGTATCGACATAATCCCTGAAATCATATAAAGTGCAATATTAATGGATATTGTCATTTAAAAAAAATTAATTTCGGTTACCCTATAACAAGTATTTCCGAATGAATTGACGCGACAATAACTTTCATTTGTTGCGGCAATTCTTTGAAATGGGAATTCAATTGAATGGGTCTGTATGAGATGCCCAAGTTCAACAAAACAACAATAATATCGGCATCATCTTGACCATAAATTTCTCGTTTGTATACGAGAACGTCGTCGTTGACCGCAATTATTTTCACATCGCCATATTTCATTGTGGGGTTTTGTCGTAGTGCCATCAATTGACGAAACACTTTCAAATGACTAAGAATTTTCGACTTTTGCAATTGAACATTATTTTTAGTGTGATTGCTTGCAACTGGTAACCAAGTGCTGTTTCCAAATGAAAAACCAGAATTGATGTCATCGGACCATTGCATGGGCGTTCGTGCCGGATCACGTGAAAATTGATCAAATATTTTAGGGTTTGTACGACATGCTTGCGGATCCACTGTGTCTTCCCATGAAATATATACGTCGGTCATTCCAATTTCCTCTCCCATATACGTTATCGTTATGCCGGGCAATGTTTTTAGCAAAATATTGAAAAGATCGGTGCGGGCTGGTCGATATCTTGATGCTGTTCGTTTATTGTCGTGATTTCCTAAGACCCAATTGGCAAATATGTGCTTTCCTTTCGGCATGCCATCAAGCCATTCTTCGATGTGCGATTTAAATTCATATGCCGTCGTGTTCTTATTGGTTTTGCTAATTAACTCAAAATTAAATGGAATTTGTGCACCGTACTTAGTAATTGTTCCATTTTCAACTTTTCCATAAAATTTCAATGTATTTGGCAAAGTGGTATATGCTTCAGACATTAAAATGCTGGAAAATTAAAGATTTTTATCATTTCTTCTCAAATCAAACTTTTTTTTTTCTTCTATTACCGTGTTTCTTTTGCAAATTCATCTTCTTCGGCCACTTTACGGAATTGATATACCATGTAAAATGTTTCATCCAAATCCATTGTTTTTGTGTGGTTAAGTCGACAATATGCTTCTAGATCGTCACTACATTCACCGCTTAACGGTTCATCGTCATAATAACCTTTGGCATTTTGTGGAGCTTCGAATAAAAATGGGACCGCATCGCACCTAAAACCGGCGACGCCTTTTCGCAACCAAAATCGCATAGTCTCTTTCATCTCATTGACGAGTGCTTCGTTGCGATAGTTCAGATCAGGTTGTTGTTCTAAAAATTGATGTAAATAGAATGCCTTTCGACTCTCGACCCATGTCCATGCACTTCGTCGAAATAAACTTAACCAATTGCTCGGCGGCACCCTTGTTCCATTTTCGAGTAATTTTCCTTCATGCCAAACATAATAGTCTTTGTATTTTTCATGCTCGGGATCATTTGGATTCGACGATTTTTCGAACCATACATGCTTATCCGAACTGTGATTCGGCACAAAATCCAAAATTAATTTAATATCCAATTCTTTGCAGCGTTCAATCAAACGATCAAAATCGTCCATCGTTCCATATTCCGAATGAATTTGTCGAAAATTCGAAATATCATATCCGAAATCTTTCATGGGACTTTGGAAAATTGGTGACAGCCAAACTCCGGTTACTCCAATATATTTTAAATATGGTAATCGAACGGTTATTCCGCGTAAATCACCAATGCCGTCACCGTCACTGTCCTGAAATGAACGCGGATAGATTTGATAGAAATGGGAACTATATTCCCACCAGTCATCGTCTGACGCAAAAACTTTACTCGCAGTAATACATGCCGCCACTACCAGCACGAAATTTAACATTGAAATTTTCACCATTCTGATTTATCTGCAATTAATAAGGAATTTTTTTTTTTTTTTGAAAACTATCCTCAAGCCCAAAGTCAAAGTGAATTTTCAATGTGCACAAAGTGACAACGAATGACAGTGTCAAAAGACACATCCACTATTTATTGGAAGTGCAACGAGCTCTTTGTGAATCCTATAATGTGTGATTATAATGAATCAATTTTGCGGAGAACCTATTGTGTTGAGAACGATCATAAAAAATTAATGAAAAGATAAGACGGGTTAGATAGCGAACGCGACAAAAGAACGAATTCCGCCTATTTACATACTACTGGAAATATTGTACTTGAATCAGTGATTTTGTCATGTTTTTGATTCATTAAAATGATAAAATGACCGTCGGACCGTTTCAAATGGAAAAATATATCTTGATATTAATTGAATTTTTAAATCTCTGTTTACACTCGTGAATTCTACACATCGCAATACTGATTGATAAATTGCGAAAAACAAATCACCGAATGAAGATTTCGTATACATGTGCAACACACAGCATGCATTCGATTGGATTGCGTCAAATGAAGTTCTTTTTTTAAGTTTTTCAATCGAAACGATCACACAATTCATGTTCTCAATTGAAAACAATTTTCTGTTACAATTTCAAATGGAATTTATTGAATGTTTGCTATTTTGTAAGATGAAGTGCAGTTTGTACATGCCCTGCAGCTATTAGAAATATTATGGAATGTCTATTTAGAAGAACAATTTGAAAAATACTCTTCTCGTGTATATGCGACTCGATGGATCCAACGACATTAATATTTTATTCACAACAACGGTCAACCAGCTTATTACATGTTTGCCATATATTCGCAATTTCGTTTCACCGCATGAAAAAACAGATAATTACACTACTTTTTTTTATTTGACGTTTTATGAATCATAAAGTGGAACTCTCCATCAACTCATACTGTCCGAGATTTTTTGAACGTGATAATTAATTTACAACTTTTATTTGGAACAGAGTGAATTAAAAAAAATCAATAATGGGCCATTTGACACGTTGATAAATTCACACACGTGGTGACTACGTTTTTAGCAGGAAATCCGAATTGAATTTTTAATAATAATAAACGATTGAAAACATTCATTGCTGACCTGATGTCACTTTTGGCATATAGGTAATTATATGTATGAGTTGATTTCAATCGGAATATTAGAAATAACAATGCGTTACGCTTGAATTCCGAGTCAACGACAAATAACATCTAAAATCACATAATCATTATCAAATGCAAAGAAAACAAATTTTACTCTTTTTTTCACTATTTTAGAAATAAATGCTTTGCTTTGCAAAATATATAGTTACAGACATTGAAAACTATATTCATTAACATAACATTCAATCAAGGTCGAACGGTGCATTGAATCATATCATGGTTAGTAGTATATGAGCATATATGACGAATATTAATTTAAATTGCCTATTGTTAATACGTTTGTTGACCATTGTTTGGATTTTTCTCGGAAAAGTTTTACAAACACTTTGATTTGAATAACAAAATTCAAAACGCATTTTGATTATTTCAGTGTGAAATTTTCAAATCATCAAAACGGTCTCCAGAGAGACTCTCCGCCACATCGAAAATAATTTTACATTGAAGAACATACAGCGGTTTTATCGATCTGAATTTATGATGGTGTTCTGTCGTTTAATCCAAAATAGTTCGCAATCGATACGAGGTTACGGTATTATGGTTCGATTGACGTGGACAAAATGCACAAGTGCGATGTGGACTTTTTATCGCATTTTATCGTTTGAAAAATTCTCAATGATAAATGATGTCAACAAGGAGAAGGTAAGAAAATCAAACTAATGACAAATGTAAAAGGAAAGAAAAACAAAAAAAAAGGAAAATTTGTATTAATAATGTCTCTTTATTCGTCGTTTGACCCAACAAAAATCTTTTGCATTTTCAAAGAAGTCAAATTATTACTTTTTCAACTTCAGAACATTTTTTTTTTGCAAATGCCATCAATTGCGTCCAAAGAGTACGACCCCAACTTCAGGCGGCAACACGACTTCTTTGCTGCTGATAACATCACTGCAAAATAAGAAGCGATTAATTTCTAATTGTTGTATGATATGAAAAAAGGTGACCTTACCCTTCAGTTGGTCGACTTGATTGTATGGAAGCAACAAGAACACTCAATTGCGATGGAACTCCATCTAAATTGATATTTAAATCAATAACTTTGTCTGTCTTGCCTAGATTCAAAGCAACGATGAAAATGTCATCGTTCGATTGTTCTTGTTCTCGTTTATACACAAGAACATCGTCATCAACGGCACTAATTTGTAATCCACCATACTTGAATGTTGGATGTTGACGCAATTTCATCAATTTACGCATAACCGATAAATGGCTTTTTTCTAGAGACTCTTGCAATTTAACGTTGCAGTCCGTAAAATTTTTGGCAACTGGAAGCCATGTTGAAGCCGCCTCGCTGAAACCAGCATTCTTCGAACCGTCCCATTGCATGGGCGTTCGTGCCGGATCACGTGAATATTGATCGAATACCTGTGGATCCGTACGACATGCTTGTGGATCTTGAGTGTCTTCCCATGAAATAAATACGTCTGTCATTCCGATCTCTTCGCCCTGGTACATTTATGGCATTGATTAATTAAAATTCGTTTTTATTGAAGTATTTTCTTTACTTACGTAATATGTGACAGTGAGTCCTGGCAATGTTTTCAACAAGATGTTGATGAGATCAGTTCGAGATGGATTGTATCTCGATGCCGTTCGTTTATTATCGTGATTTCCCAAGAGCCAGTTCGCTGATTTGTATTTATAATATTTGTAAATTCTCTAAATATATCAATTCGGCAGTCAAAAGATTTCAAAGAACTCACCATGAATCTTTTCCGCTTTTGGCATGCCATTGAGCCATGCTTCAATTTTCTCCTTATACACGTCAGCTTTTGTATCTCGATTGGTTCTTGAAATTAAGTCAAAGTTGAATGGCACGTGAGAACCGTATTCAACGATTTTCCCACTTTCATCGACACGTCCGTAGTATCTCAAGTTATTTTCAAAAGATGTATAGGCTTCGGTCATTAACATTCTGAGAATTTAAAAGTAGATTTGTGAAATTTAAATTTTTCATATCGGCTCATTTGAAGTTACCGCGGAAAATTCGAAAACTCTGGCTCGTCGACGACTCTACGCCATTGGTAAATCATATCAAAGGTCTCATCTAAATCTTGCGTTTTTGTGTGATTCAAATAACACGAAGCCTAAGAACAGAAAATAGTTTTTTTTACTCAAAAGTATTCTCTTTAAGAATTTTTTTTTCTCACCTCTGGATCATTTTCACATTCTCCGCTTAAATCTTCATCATCAAACAGTCCATCCGCATTTTCCTTAACTTCAAATAAAAATGGAACGGCGTCGCATCTGTAACCAGAAACACCCTTTCTCAACCAGTATCGTAAAATTTCTTTCATTTCATTGACGAGTGCTTCGTTCCGATAGTTCAAGTCCGGTTGTTCGGCCAAGAATTGATGCAAATAGTATGCCTTTCGGCTTTCGACCCATGTCCATGCACTTCCACGGAAAATACTGATCCAATTACTCGGTGGAACTCTTGTACCATTCTCCAATAATTTTCCTTCATTCCACACATAATAATCCTTGTATTTATTATGGTCTGGATTATTTGGGTCGGCTGATGCCTTGAACCATTTGTGTTTATCGGAACTGTGATTTGGCACAAAATCAAGAAGTATTTTGATATCTAATTCGTTAGCGTGCGCAAGTAATTTTTCAAAATCCTCCATCGTTCCGAATATTGGATCAATTTGTGTGAAATCTTCGATATCATAACCAAAGTCTTTCATCGGACTTTTGAAAATTGGTGAAAGCCAAACGCCAGTGACGCCGATACTTTTTAAAAATGGTAATTTACTTGAAATTCCCGATAAGTCGCCCACTCCATCATCATTACTGTCTTTAAAACTGCGAGGATAGATTTGATAAAAGTGGCCCTGTATAAAATAGAATAATTCTGTGTTAGCGATTGAATTCTTGATTAAATGCATAATTAAACATAATTTATAACTGACTGAGAAGGACAAAGATCCAATGAATTAACACGAAAATGTTGTTATCAATATAAGTCAATTTTTATAACTCAAAATAATGTTATACCTGTTCCCACCACTCATCAGCGGCAGCTTTGCCCGTGATTGAGCATATTGCCAATGCGAAAATTAGCTTGAGCAAGAGTTTCCCCATACTTATGCTAATTTTCAAATATCACTTTTTCACCGGAATTTCTTTTGGACGTTTGGAAGTGTATAACCACGAAGTTGCGAAGACGACTGAATAATTGAATTCGCGCGCTCCACTATTTATATTAAATGACAACGATACTTCAGTAAAAAAAATAATTACACAATTTAAACTTATTTACTGTGATAACACTTCAGATAATAAATATGATAAACGGTTTTATTTACATACGCCGGTAGCTGTGTTAGTCGTCATATTGAGACAAAAATACACACTCGTTCGTACATTTATGCAAATCTGCACTCAAACTGATAGCCAACAATCACATAAATAGAACGTCGTGGAATACGTGTTACAAAGAATTCGTATATCGAAGGTCAGTTTTTTGGCAGCGATTGACCGAAGCCTAGGCCTTTTATCAGACATTATACTAGTTATTATTCATATGCGACAGTGTAGAACAACCTTTTGAGCTACATTTATTTCATACAAAAAACACACAGAAAGAAAAAATGTGGTATTTTTAATTCACTTTTGGTAGATTTAATATAAAATCAACCAACAACGAATTAAATTTACCATTTTTGACATCTTTGAGGCATATTTTTCAAAAGTGGCTATTTGTTGAATAAGTTTTATCAACTGCTTCATTACATTTACCAACTTTTCGAAAACTTATTCAACTGATAGTCTCTTTTGAAAAATATGCCTCAAAGATGTCAAAAATGGTAAATTTAATTCGTTGAAAAATTGAATTAAAAAAAATCACATTTTTTCTCTCTGTGCAGATGGGCAAATGAGTTATCAGAATATACTTATACGCTTAAAGTTATTAATAAGAAAACTGGCTGACCAATGATCATGGTTCGAGATTTACTATCTAAGGCTGAAAGAAGCATGTTAGATCCATCACCTCTGATTTTAATTCTTGGGTCCAAAATTGGTTAAAGAGATCGAATCATTTTTTAGGCGAACAAAATCATTTCAGTCTGATGACCAAAATCAAGGTCCAATGCGTCAAAGAATTAGATTCCAATCAGTAGAATGAATCAACAACAAAAGCAATTTAATTGGCAAAATGACACGCTATCATTACTATTTATCTAATAACTTATTTCATTTGTGTAATTCTTTGTTCATCGAGTAGTAAAAATAGTTTACAAAAGCGGTAGTCATGAACAGTTGAACACTTCGTGAGAATAGAGCTCGTTTTTTTATTGAGAATTAAATTTTAATTTTTTTACCACTTGAAATAGAATTTACTCGAGAGAACATTTATAACTATAAAAAATATATCAGTCAATATTTGCAATGGAATTTTCAAGATTGACGCTATCAATAATTGAAATAACAATGAAGGTCGTAGAATGAACAATCTATTTAATTAATAAGAATTCAATGCATTTTCAAGTAGTTGACAACAACTTGACATCGAGTGTATGGTAAAAGAATTGAAGAATGAAATGTGCATTAGGCTTGCCAATGCCTTTCTTTTTTAATTTGACATTTTTGTGGATTTTCACTTCGAAAACTCAAACTAAGGATGCATACACATTGAAGGAACTCACATTATATTCAAATTATAGTTACATTGCTACTGAAATATTTTTTTTTTTTAAATATAATATGTGGTGTCTGCATCTATAATTTGAGTTTATACAGTGAAAACCCACACAAATTTCAAATTATGGCATTAGCAAAAAAATCCGACAGATAAACAAAATTGTACAAGCTCAATTTGCAGTAGAACTGTGAAACTATTTTCAGTCATAATATTTTTCGTTGGATATTTTTAGGTAACTCGTTTATAGCAGTGGGCAACACTGTATTGCATTTAAACCTGTATATTTGATGTCAGAAAATTTGCAATACATACGGATACATAGAATCGGAGTCAGTGTTCTGCTGTATATTGGTATATTAGTTCGTTTGAGCCGTATAAATTCAATGATGTTACCGACTGGTTTATGGTATCTTACTCGAATACAATAAAAAGAAAATATTTAGATTGGTTGATAATTTTATTTATTGATTTTCAATATATTGGTTAGAGGCAACAAAAAGTCTTTCAACCAAAAACAGTTTTTCCCGATGAGAATGACGCCGACATCAGGCGATACGCTGACGTTATTTGTTGATAAAGTAATACTGCAGGTGTGTGCCAAAACCCGAATATTAATACATTTTTATTATGATGATATTTTATTAAGATGCTATTAACTATTAAGATCGATCATAATACGGGTTCGTATCATGCTACCGAAGTTAATACGCGCCATTTTCCATCCATGAAATCTGTACAAATAAACATTCCGTCTGTTAAAGCTCAAGTACTTTGTAGCGATAAAATGACTTTTTCAGTCCAAAGTATGATTTTGGTCCAAAATAATACACTGAAAATTTTCGGCTATTAATGGCTACGGAAGGCCATATCAAAAATAAATTGCGGTACAATTAAGTACATTTTTGGTACAATTATTTAAACCTAGTCCCAAGTTTAGACTTTCACATGTGCGGACATTCGACTATACATCCAACTTCAGGCACTTCAAAGCATCCGAAAATCCGAATTGTTCGAATACTGTTTTGATATAGCCAGACGTTACTTGCATCAATATAATGAAAATGACACAAACATCACCAACACATCGTGAGATCCAAATAAATGCATTTAAATTACACGCATCCAACGATGCCTTAATTGCCTTATTCTTATAATTCTTGGCACTTTTTTGCCAAATGAAATCCTTTTATTATTTAAATTCTGTGAATATACAAATGAACAAAATGATAGTAATAAATTTAACGACAATAAAACGCCATGATTTCCAACGCACTTAACGCTTTCGACCAATAAGTACAACACCGACTTCCGACGACAAGAAGAGTTTTTGCGTTTCAATTGAATTGCTGTGAAAAATATTCGTTTGTTACTTTCTGTATGGCTAACAAAGTGTAAAATAGAATATTTTTGAATACCAACCCAGGTTTGATAGTTTTCGAATGAATCGACACTATAGACACTCTCATGTTCTTCGGTAAATTGCTGAAATGAGCCTTCAAATCGACTGTTTTATTCGACGTACCTAAATTCAAGACCATCACGATAATATCTGCCTTTGGGTCACCTTCGATTTCCCTCTTATACGCCAGTACTTCTTCATCGATTGCAGCGAGTTGCAATGTTCCATATTTAATTGTTGGATTCTCTCGCAATGTTATTAATCTTCGGAAATTTTTCAAGAAGCTTTGAGGTTGTGACTTTTCCAATTTCACATTACATTCCGTAAAATTTTCAGCAACTGGAAGCCACGTCGTTTCGGCATCGCTAAATCCAGCATTTTTTGTGTTGTCCCATTGCATTGGTGTACGTGATTGTTCTCGTTCATCCTCTGATGATATTTTATCATTCGATGTCATTCCAATTTCTTCTCCCTTTAAGAATCAAAACATTGAAGAAATGAATTTGCCGACAATATGCGCTCTTCTTATAGTTACATACGTAATAGGTGACTGTAATTCCAGGCAAAGTCTTCAGTAGAATATTGAAAATATCAGTTCTGGTTGGCTTATAATCCGTTGCAATTCGTTTTTTATCATGATTTCCCAACTGAAATATTGGACATATTTTGAAATGGGTTTCTATTTCGAAGGCAGACTGTAATCATTGTACTTACGACCCAATTTGCGTGAATTCCATTTCCTTTGGGTAAATTAAGAATCCAACTATTGATACTGTTAATGTAGTCTTGCGATCCACTTCCCATCTTGGTATTCTGCATCAATTGGAAATTAAATGGAATTTGTGCACCGTACTTAGTAATTGTTCCATTTTCAACTTTTCCATAGTATTTCAAAGCGTTACACAGCGGCGAGTATGCTTCAGCCATTAAAACTCTGTAATTCAAATGAAAAAGTTTAAATTATTGAGTGTTGAGATAAAAACCCCTAGATTTTTGGCTTGGTTCTGCAAAGGTTTTGGAAAAAAAAACAACTACAAGTTTTGCAATTCCGATTTGAATAGAAACTTTTGAACGAGAGTCAAGCGCAATAAGGGCACACTATATAAACGCCATATATTAATAACCGACTAACTACAATGTAAATCAAACGTATCTGTTTCCCCTTTTTATTTACTCCCTTCTCCTCTCGATAGCGCTCGACTCTCGCTTTTGAAATTGGACCGAATGGTAATAAACGATGAAAATAAGCAAAAGTTACTAGAAAAATTACAAATTAAAGTAAAACTGTTACTGTATTAAAGTTTCATGGATTTTCGTGCCAAATTGGCTGCTAGTTAATATATTATTTGGAAGAGAGTGACAAATTGTAAATATTTATCGATTAGAAATGTTTTATGAGCGGAAATATGGTTTCCATATAATTGACCAAAAATGTCTGATTTAAAGAACAGTGTTTAGTAAAGATACTTCTCGTTTAAAAAAGATAAATTGAGTATAAAAACGAAGTTCAATTTTAAATCAATTACCGAGTAGGATTTGAAAATTCCGGTTCGTCCAAAACTGCTCGGAATTCATAAACCAGATCAAAAGTTTCGTCCAGATCGTAGGTGTTTGTGTGGTTTAAAGAACAATATTCGTCAGGTTCACAACTTCCGCCGCTTAACGGTTCGTCATCGTACACGCCATCTGCATTTTCTTTCGATTCGAAGAAATGTGGTACAGCATCAACTCTATAACCACCTACCTATTATTCGAATTGTATTCTATTCAATGATCATTATTGAATTATTTATCAAAAACTTACTCCCTTTCGCATCCAAAATCGCAAAATTTCCTTCATTTCTTCAACGACTGCATCATTTCTAAAGTTAAGGTCCGGTTGTTCTGCGTAGAATTGATGATAATAGTATGCTTTTCTGGTTTCCACCCATGTCCAAGCACTTCCACGAAATACACTGACCCAATTACTTGGCGGCACTCTTGTTCCATTTTCTAACAATTTTCCTTCATTCCAAACATAGAAATCTTTGTATTTTTCATATTCGGGGTCACTCGGGTTGCAAGATTTTTTAAACCATTCGTGTTGGTCGGAGCTGTGATTCGGCACAAAATCCAAAATTAATTTGATATCTAATTCTTTGCAGCGTTCAACCAAACGCTCAAAATCTTCCATTGTTCCGTATTCCGACTGAATTTGGCGAAAATCCGATATATCGTAACCGAAATCTTTCAAAGGGCTTTTAAATATTGGAGAAAGCCAAACACCCGATACACCAACGTATTGAAGGTGAGACAAACGAGATGTAATGCCATTCAAATCACCGACACCATCGCCGTCGCTGTCTTGAAAACTTCGCGGATAGATTTGATAAAAGTGTCCATATTCGTACCAATCGTCGGCTGCAAATAGTTCGCCGGTGATTGAACATAGCACAAGAGCAAGAATCGGCATATTTATACTTGTCATTTTTGTAAATTAAATTAGATATTTTGTTATTTTACTTCAAATATCACACGAAAATTGAACACTAAATTAAATCAACGTACATTTACTGTTTTTATAGTAGTTTTTAAACATCCTTGAACAAGAAGATAAGATTAGAGATAAAAAAATAAAACAGTTTAATTGATATTTGGTTTAGAACAATTTGCAAATATATATTTATCACAATCTGAGACATGCTTTTTAATATAAATTTTTCAAAAAAGAAGGTTTGTCATTTCAATCGACTCACTTGCAGTTTAAATCTTGGTTTTAATCACTTAATTTCGTTTTTTCAACTAATTGTAGATAAAATGAAAAAAAAAATCGTCTTCAAAATAAAATTCACACAGAGAAAATTTACACGAATACACTTACAGGATCTGTATAATTTTTGACATTTTACGTATTCTGTATAATCAACAGAGATATTGTACACTGTCTGTATAATTCGCTATTGATTTATATGTCAGCGCATCTAAAATGTTGCCAGATGAGTTGACAGATGAATCGATTGCGAATTATACAGACAGTGTACAATATCTCTGTTGATTATACAGAATACGTAAAATGTCAAAAATTATACAGAACCTGTAAGTGTATTCGTGTAAATTTTCTCTCTGTGTTACGTCAATGAAAAAACATACCCTTGACTTTGATAATGTTCTCGGAAAATAACACACATGATTACTTTTTAAAGTGAATGATTCAAGTACAATTTTAATTTTTTACACATTTCAAGGCCAAGCTTCCATCACCATAGTTGGTAGATACTCACCTGTCATATTGTATGAAATATAATGTCATAAATCTGATCAAATATTGTATTGATTAGTTTGGAGGTGTGGTTTTGATTTCTTCTATGGATTGGACTGAATTTAGTTTTTCGATTTAATTCGACCTGATGTTAGATTGCGCGGATTATCGAGACTCGTACAAAAATTCCTCCAATCTCATACATGTCGCATCTACTTGACCACGCATCTACTAGAATAAATAAAGTGAACTTAAAATCAACTGATTATAGCTTATTGTCATTATCATTTCTTTCTAAAGGGGCCGAGTTGTTTGCACGTGGAGGTTCGGATAATTTCCTTTTAAAAGCTGCTAGTATTCAGGTGTGTAGCACTTAAACAATTATATGGACTATTTGTGGGTACTTCTCTGGTGCCAATAACATCTCTGAAAGGAGGTCACAAAAATCAATCCATAGATATGACTATGTTTTGCATTTTTTATCTAGAACAACCGCAACAATTTATATTTACTACAGAACTAAATCGATAATATCGATTAGATCAATGTGTTTTTATATGTAAAGAAGTATATATTTTATATTAAAAACTTTGTTGGCTTGTAAGCACTATAGAAAAGGGCCGTATATCTCTATTAGTAAACAGACTATTACTGATGATCGAAAAAAGGTTTAAAAAATCAACGCAAATTATGTCCTGTGCATAATTTAACGAATAAAATACGGGGGATGGGTCATTGTACGAATGTGCAATTCCATTCGAAATCCGAACAATTTTAATTCTGAATACTTATGAAAGATTCATTGATGACAATTTAATTGAAGTGAATGCATAAAACGAAATTTATAGGTGAGCTTATACAAATATGAAAACATTTACGAGGAAATTACTATTTTTGCATTTCACCACAGATCATTTGCAATCATTACACAATGACAAAAGGTAACGGCATTACTCGAGAATTATTATTTAATGAATATTCCAGTTGAAATTGAAGTGGCCAATTAGATTTATAGCGGCAATAAAATTCAAGCAATGCACATGATTGAAATTTTTATCTTTGTTATCGATTCAATATTAATTATCAGTTATTATGGCATTTTTTATCAAGCACTTAATTGATTAATTTCTAAATGAGTATGATTGCTGGTTCCTGACCTACGCAATAAATGTTTTGATTTACAATGTGTAACTTTACACAAAACGAAAGGAAAAAAAGGATTGAGGTGATGAAACAAAGTAAAGTGGCTATGTCATGGCGTTATCGACAACAAGTTATAAATCAATCTATAAAAATCAGAGACTTTTTTGTCATTTTTTCTACTTCAAGCATTTATACCGTTCAAAAGATATAATTTGAATTTAAACAGATGTCTTTTGTCAAAATTCCAGCATCCGTTTGGAAAACCATGGAAAGCGATACAGTCAAGAGAAATTCACTCGATCAAAACAATGGAAAAGCCGGCTGTAAAATGTGCAAATTCCACTGCGAACAAATAAATCAATGCTCACTGTACCAAAATCAAAGCTCAACCAAGAGATGACGCTTTGCGGATACTGCGCAATCTCAATTTCAACACTTGATGACACTTGGTACACAGTCTTTCAAGATGTCTCAATCGATTTTTCCGCAGAGCAGCAGAAAAACGTATCCAAAGTGCTACAGCAAAGCTGACTTCAGCTTTTAGTGTATACAATTATATTATTATTTTTATTTAAAAATGCATGTAAATAGTGTGTGGTGATTGGTCCGAAAGTTGTGGTAACGTTTATTATTGATGATTAGAATTACTTGACATAGACATTGAGATTTTTCTTTATTTTAAATCGAATAAAGTGTTGAATTGTAGGAATAAGAAAACAACGGTGCTATCACTGCATTGCAGTGTTGCCTAGCCCACTTAATTTTTTCATCGACAATTTTAGCTTTTTTTAAATCTTCAACCCATAAAATTGTTAAGAAAGCACACTAAATCAGATTTTGATGAGTTATTTAATCGACAATTTACCCGAATAATTGAAAATACAGAAAAAATCGGTGATTTTGCATTGGGGTGTAGCAAGCTCATTCGCTTGAAAGTTTTCTTCGTTAATACCATTTATGGGCCAAGAATTGAGCAAAATCAATGCAAAAGATAAAATGATGTGCCAAAAGGTCATAATTACATTCATTATTGAGGGAAAATCGCAGAATTTGTTTTAAATGCATCTAAATTGTGAATTAATAATCTACGATAAATGCGAAAAAAGAAGAAGAAGAAGTCAGAAAAGGAAAAAAATAAATATGGAGCATCCCATAATTGACAGTGACAGATGAACATTTTTGTGTCACCTTCGTCTGGAAAGTTGAAGTTTAAGAACTTTTCTCTGGAACGATTTCGTGGAAAATGAGATGTGTCAAAACCATCCCCTCTGCTGCGGCAAAGCACGTGTTGGATGCTGTTTATTGACAAACATTTACATGTGCACACTAAATCTAGCATATTCTCCATCCACAATGGTTGTTTACTAACATTCACCAAGAGACATGCGCATTGTGTAGAAATCACTATTTGTAAACAGAAAACATATTTTCGTTATAAACAGAAAAACACGTCAATGAACGCTGTATAACAAACTTTTTTTTTTAATTCGCTAACGCCTGAAGCTATACTATAAAGTACTATAAAGTACGCATATTGTGAATAGGTACAGTTCAATGTGTTGATTTCATTGCAGTGAAACGATGAACGATGAGTGTCTCAAATCAAGAAGAAAAAAGCGACAGCATCGACGATGGATTGCAAGATTTGGGAATACCAGTGCCGTTACAAACATACTTATGGGGTCAAATAGCACCATTTATTCGTCCAAAATTAGGAAAATTACACGAAGCCGCATGCATGGTAATTTATTTATTAATTCCCATTCCATCCGATTACTGACCGCATTTCTCTTTTCGATTGATAATAGTTTTGCCAACACGCGCCCGGCCACTACGAACTCAAAGAAGCGTGTAAATCAATTGAAAAAGTTTTAGTGCAAAATATCCATTTTGGTCTATCGGTACCGTTGCAACAAGCACTTGAATCGGTTGACCGATGGCGAGTAGTACAAGCAGCACTGCCACACGTGATGCATTGCGCTGCTGCTTTACTCCATAATCGGTATGTATTACACACTCTTTTTATTTCAATATCGGTATTTTTTAATCTTTTTTTTTGGATTTACAGCGTCAAAGATTTGCAAATGCTTGGTCCGGCCGAAACAAAATTGTTGTATACATTGCATTGGATATTGTTGTTTGCATCGGCCGAATGTGCTGATGAGGAGGTCGATGCAAAAAATGAAGCTCGCTCACATCTATTTTCAATTCCGACCATTTCGTTATTTGTTTATTTATTTGCACCGATTGTGCACCATTTGAAAGAATCGGACTTTCAAAATTATCGCCTAGAAAATGGAATTAAATTATGGCATGGAATGTGGGAATTTTCATCACCACAGGGTGCACCGTGCTTTGGATCGGCTGTTAAACCAAAGGCAAGACAACTTTTAAACAGCCTACTCAGTCCACGTGAATCATTAGATGCCTACTGTCCAAATCGTAAGTGTTATAATGCACATTTTTGAATGGAGTATTTAATATAATGGAGGATTCCTTTTTAGATTCACCAAAAAGTTTGGCAATTTACGAGCTACCAAAACATGAAGAAGAGGTATGTATCTCCCATTGTCCAACTATTGTTACTTTGTTTATTGATTTTTCGACGAATTCGATATACTTGCAGACTGCTTGGGTTTCATCGCCAAAAGATAGCGTTTTTCCCGAAACAATTCCTGAAGAAGCATCAAGCATAGAAGAAGAACGTGTTGTCATTTTTCGCATACCAAATAAGACACAGCCTTCATTTTATACAGTCAGTTAAATGTGCCCTTAATACTGTGTGCTTTTATTTTTCTTTTTTACACTCAATACTCTATTCTTTTTACTTCATAAAACACTTTTAAAATTGTTTTGAAATTTTAATTGAAGGCTGATGCAAGTATGCTCCAACAAAGTCACGATAATATTTTGAAACTGGATGGTGACCGTTTTAATTTTGATAAAATCCAACGATTTGCGGTAATTTTTGTCAAATCAGTGATTATTTCTCAAAGTAATCTAAAAAAGGAGCACTTTGAAGTGGAGGAGAACTGATGAGCAAAGCATTAGAAGTTTAAAAAAATAATTAAAATTAATAATATCATGATTTTTGAGATTTTTTAAACTTTTATTAACATTATCCTCCTCAGTGAGGCGGAGCTTTACTTCTTAGTGCTCCTCCGGCTCTGAGAAACCGTCTCTGGATCAATTTGAAAAAACCCGAATAAGAGCTTGAATTTAATAACTTTTCTGCAATGAATCTCACAGAGAAGTGAAGGTTCTTCAACGGATCAAGATTCGGATGAGGAGAGCAAATCATCACACAAAAATATGAGATTCGACACCGTTGCGGCCACTTTTCTAGATGTTGGCGTTTTACGTTGTTTATTTATATTGCATTGGCAAGAAGAAGGTGTCTATTGGTGCTTACATTATATTTATAATAGGTGAGTTTTCTCCTCCAATAAAGTATATGTTATGCAGATATTTTGATACGATATTCAATTGTAGGCTTCGTAAGATAAGTGAAGAAGTGTCTGTGCCAATTTTACAAACTCGACGACGGTCGAATTCATTGCCTATACCCCAAATTGAAATATCTGTTTACCAAGGAACGAATAGCAATAGTCGTGATAGTCCAAGTGGAAACACGTTAAAAGATTTTATTGAAGTTCCTGAACAAATGGCGCCGAATACATTGAACGACTGCAGTGAAACTACTGATTCAAAAGGTCAACATTTGGAAAAGGTTACCGGAACCATTGAACGGCGTGCAAACAGCGAACGAAAACGAAATGTTAAAATTGCCAGCTTCAAATCGCTCATCGAATCAAAAATATTTTCAAAATCCGAAAAAGAATTGGAACGAATTGGTTTGAGCAAAAAACATGCAAACGATACAACATCATGCATCTCACAAGACGAAACAGATGCGGTATGTTTTCCTTTATAGAAACAAAAAAAAAGTGACTTACCCGTGCTATCTTCAATGATTTTAGGATCAATTATTGGGCAATACATTGCGACATGATAAAAAGATGCTTTCACGATCAGCATCGGTGATATCAACCAAAACTGTAACGAATTTAGTTAAAGGGAAGAGTATGCCAAGTTTGACGTAAGTTTTTTTTTAAATCTCCAATAAAGTGATGATCTTTATTTGAATTTTGTGACTTTTTAGATGCAAATATGTGGAAAATTCCACGGTAATTCGGTGTTCACAATCGTCCGGTCCGCGCACATCATTTTATTCAAAAAATCCTATAATTACGGTGACTGAGCATACGCCGGTTCCATCGCCCGAATATATGCGTCGTCAAGGTTCATACGATTCCCAATTGGAAATAATCAGTCAATCGGGTAGTCAAATTGGATTTCGATCACATATGTTGCGTTCGCACACCGATTCTCATATTGATTACAGCGGTGCCGATGAATCAGAAGCGCCCGGTTCCGCATTTTATATAACACGCGAGGGATCAATCAATTACGAAGTGGTTTTGCTTGCCGTGTACATGGTATTCAAACGAGAATCGAACACTTGTTCATTGCGGGTGTTAGAAACTGGTTTGAATATTACGGAAGTGTTATTGGATCTGGGTGTGGTAAAAACCAGCGAACATGCTCATCATTTGGTTATGGGAATTATAAAGCGAACTTGGCTTCATTTGGGATGCCCACACGGATGTAACGAAGGTATTCGCGGTCCACCGGCCGAATTTTTACGCACACAATGTCAATCGATTTTATCACGAATGTTGCGACAAGAGCCATCCAACACACGACAATATCTACGAAAAATGATCAAAACCACACAATTACATGAACTTGTTGAATTTTTCCATGCATTTGTTGGTTTTTGCGTCGATCCATCTTCACTTCTTTCACCGCTGAGTGAGTTGATCATCGTTTTTTGTACCTTTTTAAGCGAATTTGTTAATTTTTTCGTTCGATTTTCAGGTCACAAGCGACATTCGGCGTTCAAAACTCTAAATCCCGATATAAATAATATGGCAAACAATTATGCAACAAATTTTGGCGGTGGTGCCAATAATGGAACTGAGGCTCAAGTAATTGCGGCTGTTTTCAAATCATTAGTGACACGATGTGTTCAATCGTTTAAAGAATTGAAATGTCAAGACAATATAGCACTTTATTCTGATGTTAGACAATTAATTACGTATATAAAAAATGCACATGGCGGCACATTTCGACGTGTCGCATTAAGCGGCTCGATAGACGTAACGCCAAAACCGCATAAAAAAGCATACGATTTACAAACGACTCGTGTCATCAGGTAGGAGTGATTTAAATAGCTATGTGGTTTCATATTTTTATTGAATATTTTGACGTTTTTCATAGACATATTCAACATAGTGACGCCTCGTCGTATCAACAAGATGATAAATTTCAACGGAAATTATTCTTCAAAAAACGTAGCACCTCTTCAGCGTGTGCGGTACGCTTTAAATCGAAATTTATAGGATCAAAAAGCAGATCAAATTTTTTTTTTTTTTCACAGAGTTTACTCGAAACAGAAGGTCAAGAGGAGCAAGTGTGTGAAAATCAAAGTCCACTTTCGAATGTAACTCGACGAACCATTTCGAATCATCCAACACTCACACCAAAGCACAGTGAACGTGCATTCTTTCCCGATACACATCAAAGATCCGAACGCAATTCAGTTGGTCGCTTAGGTGAAATTGGTTAGCTTAATGCGAAAATCCATTTTCAACCTCTCTAAACAATTTGTTCGTATAATTTTTAGTGCGCTGGTTCCGCGGATCAAAGGATGTAACGGCTGATATGGAGTCTGGTGTTTTTGGATCAAATTTGGCTGCGTCAATTCTCCGTCATGGATCGTTTAAAAGTCGACGTAGCGATGGAATTGGTAGGTCATTACAGCGGGTACGACGACGTGTCGAACGACGTTTGGGTAGAATCGGTTTGGGAAAAGGGAAAAAAGTCGTTGGTGGAGTTGAAGAAGCAACCGGAAGCTGTAAGTCATGAAATCAAATTCACGTATTTGAATTGGTTCAATTAAAAAAAATTGATTTAATCAAACAAACATGTTAAATTCCAGGTTTCAGTCGAAGATCATCGTTTGAGTATGGTGAAGGTTCAAAAGAATCGGAAATTGTGGTGCTGAAAGAGCGTCGATTAATTCCAACAAAACCAGTTTGCGAAGGAATGCAACGATTCAATTTTTTGCTTGAAGTTTGTGTGCCTGGAACTGTTCCAGATCCACAACTAATTGGTGCAATTATGGACTTGGTATGATTTTTAATTAAAAAAAAAAACAAATCAAAAAGAAATCTAACAATTTTTTTTTTTAATTTAGCCAAATGCTCCGATAGTAACACGGGCTGCACTTCTATTGGAATGTGCTCATTATGTGCAGAAAGCGAACAATAACCAGTGGGCATCGTGGATAAAACAGAATTTAACATCATTTCGTCCATCGGGTCCAAATATTAGTTCACGAATTCCATCTGCATCTGGTGTGCGCCGAACACATATTCTACAACGTGCGGCTGGCAAAATGTTTTATCAATGGGGCGAAGTGATTGGCATGCGTCTAGAAGAGATGCTCATAAAAGAGAAACAAAATTACGATAAACTTGATGCCACGCTAAGTGATGCAGACAAACAAAATGAATTGGTTCAACAAGACGAGGAAGAAGATTTCTTGGACGAAGGTATTTCATAGATTTTCATAGAGATCGTCACAGATTTTGTAAATGTTAAATTTCACACATCTTCTTTACAGCATCGGTTAATCCAAATGGGAACAGTTGTCCGCCGGCATTGAGGTTGATTGCATGCCTTGTTTTATATGAAATAACCGCATTTTTACGTGAAACCTATCAAACATTGCCGAAAACATCGAAATTATCAACCAAAGAAAAGCCAGCACCATGGGAGAAAATTTATCGTGAAGCAAACCGTCGCTGGTCGATGGCACTTAGCTCAATGGGCCATTCACAAACGTCCGCACAAAGCCTGCAAAGCATCGCTGGCGGTGATAATGAACGTAAAATCTCATTTGTATTACACGAACCAGACAATGAATCCGAAAATAGTAGCAACACAACGGTTACAATGCAAGGCGAAGAAACGAATAATGCAACACCAGTCGCAAGCAGTATGTTTTTGTATTTTTTTATTTTGAATTCGAACAAGATGTAAATATTAAGAGAATTGTTTCTAGGTATTCAACAAAGACGACCCTTAGCAAATGTAAGACCATTCTTATTGCGACGTGGAACGCAAGCACAAGCTCCGGCTGGCGGCTCATTCAAACGACGTTCGCTGAAATTACGACGCGGAACGAAAGAAAGCAAAGACCTTGAGAGTGATTGTAAGCAATTGACTTTGACATTTTGAGTAATTTATGCTAACACAGTTTTGACACATTTTTTTAGTACGACGAACGGACTCAATTCAATCTCGGCGCAAAGTTTCATCGATATCGGATCGAAGTGATACTTCGGAGCCCGGCATTGCAAGCGGTGGAGAGGAGTCACCGGGAATTTTGAGGTAAGATTTTACGAGGAGTAAATATCATGTTTAATCAAAAAATCTTCCGCTATCTCTAGTGACGAACCACCACCTGAATCACCGTGTGACTCGAATGAAACTGATGAAACGGGAAAAACAATACCCTGGATAAAATCAACACTTAAAATGATGAATTCATTCCATTATTACTGTACGCATCAGAATTATTGTCATCCATTTTGCTATCGTCGTCACATTCGCGCTTCATCAAGACTTATCAAAGCCGTTCGCAAAGTGTACGGTGATCAATTTGGCATCGAAGAGCCACAACAAGAATTTCTACCAGATAGCACCAAACATACAGGGCGTAAAGATCGCCGAAATCGAAAAGTTTCCGATCAGAATAATTCACAAACCTCATTGCGGCATAAGGAGAATCTTGCACAGTAATTTTCAGATTACCTTTTTTTTGGAGAAAGAATTTGAAATAACTTCCTTCCTTACATTGTCTTCAGAAGCAATGAACTTTGAAATTAACATATATTTTCCTGACTTTTCAGTGTCCTGGGTGTAAGCGATAAATCATCGGATAAAAAGCCTGAAGAAAATTCTCTCGTATTGAAATACATAAAAAATCATGTTCGCGAATTGTTCCACATCCCAATGGCAATCATGATAAAAAGTGCAGTTGTTTTGACTGAAGATCTATTTATCGAAGTAATACCAGCTGCATGGGAGCTATTATTGGAAGAAAATCCGGAAATCTCAACATCGGCCGCGGCTCTGTTCATAATTGCGTCGGTAAGAGCGCCAAATTTTGCATCGGAAATAATGCAACGCGCTCTGAAGCACAAAAACCCCGACATTCGTATTCGAGCCATTTTACGTTATCAAGTTTTATGGAAAAGTCGTTTTCAAGTGTGGCCACGAATGGAAGAGGGTGCTCATGTTTCATTCAAAGTACCACCGCCTGGAATCGAATTTACATTACCATCGCCAAAAATTGGAATCGAAAGTTTACCGGTCGTTGATCCACCTTGGTGTCCTCGTTATCAAAACAAAGACATGGAAGTACAGTTGAATCAAGAGCAACACCGTTCATTTGTAACGGCAACAAAAACACGAAAGAAACAACAAACCGAAGCCATTCATTATGCAATTAAACAACAAGAAGATAAACAACGAGCCGAACGTGAAAGTTTTCTTTTGACAACCATTCCAATTACACAACAAGCATCCCATGCGCCTGGTTTGGATCACTCGGGCGAAGATCATAATGAAGTCGAAGATGAAGGTGAAATGGGACGTGTACCGGCTCATTTGCATGCGGCTCACTCATTATTCCCATCGGTGTTGTGCTCGTCGGTCATGCAAATTGTTGCCTGTTTAGACGATGCGGCCGTAAACTCAGAAGGTGTGGCGGTTTATGGCGTTGCCTATCAAGTCATTTGGGTTTGTTTGGTCGAAGATTCAGCACTATTTTTGCGATATGTTTTGGAGCGTTTGACACGCGATCGACAAGATCAAATGTTTAAGCTATTGCGCCATTTAATTCGATTCGTTCCACGTCTACCACAACAAGCAGCATTCGCACTATACAATTACATCATTGGATATGTCATGTTCTACGTTCGATCATCACACGAATCCAGTCAAGAGGTATGAGACTTGTTTTTACAGTTTTATAAAGTTCATTCAAATACTTATAAGTGATATTTTGCTGGGTTTTTAGCTGGTCGGAGCTGCACTTTCAGTTTTATGGATGGTCGTTCACAGTGTTCATGGAATCATGTTCAAAGACTTAAAACAAATTCTACGAAAAGAACAATGCGATGCATCAATTTTATTAACAGCCAACGTTCCATCGGCAAAGAAGATTGTCGTTCACGGACCCGAAGGTAATTAAAAAAAAAATTGCTCATTCCAAGTGATTTTTGTTCACTAATTCATACTGACATTTATAGATGAAGGTGGTATTCCATCTCAGTTTCCCGTTCAAGAAGAGACGCAATTCCTTCAATTGCTGCGTGAATCCTTGGATTTCTTTAGCATTGACGAAAAGTTCCACAGTACACATGTATTGATTGATTACAAAACACGTAAGATTTTTCAAAATTGTGCGTCAAAAATGTCATTTCATTGAAATTTTTCGCTCAATGTTTCAGAGAAAATTTTGAATCCCAACTGGTATGTGCGCGATTTGTATTTCTTCAAACGTTCACAATATCCACAGTTGCGTTTAGTTGAGATGCCATCGCAAGAAGCATTCAATGCACTTCAGACGCAGGAATTAGTAAAGAAATTTGTCGAAATCGGAAAAGTGCATCTCATTTGGGCCATTTTGAAGAACGTGGATATGGTAAGGACTATTTTTCAGTAGAATATTTAATATTCATGGCATTTTTTCAAAGAAATCGTAGAAAAACGTTGTTTAAATACAAATGTTACTAAAACTTCGAAATAAATCATTTTTCATCTTTCAGGTTGTGCAACGCGTTGTATTTTTGCACGAAGAATTAATGAAATTGCCATTCTTTCCGCGAAAAGCGCTCGAGTCCGATTTGGATTTGTATCAAGGCGGAGAGCTGGGAAAAGTAAATTGAAACGTTTTCTCCATTCAAAATAATAGACATTAATTTATTTATTTTCCACAGGAATTATTGGGTTTGGATGTTCTGCATAAGTTTATGTGGGTTCGTTTGATTGCTCGTATGTTTGAAGCGATGTCCGGAAATTTCGCATATTCCGGTGACATTCATTTGTTTTTAAATGTTTTATCTGGTGCTGCAATTCTCCACTCTGAGGACGCGTGCATAATGCGATACGTTATGGCCACATTCATAAATGCTGCCTTTAATTTTAAAAATGTCTTTTCCACAAACGGATACTTTCTCATTATGCCCACTCTATTACAAGTCTATTCGTTTCATCAAACCAACAAACTTGTAACCACGACCATTGAATATGCTGTTAAACAATTCTATTTACTGAATCGTAAACCATTCATCATGCAAATGTTCGGAGCCGTATCGGCGATTTTGGACACAGACGAAGAGGGTGTTTATGGTGACGCGTCGAAAGTACAATCGAGTTGCCTTTTCAATCTTCTTTTGAGCTTGGAAACACCGTCGCCGGATCCATTGAATATTGGTAAGCCTCAGAGACAATACTATTTGACACTCTGTCTTCATTAACAAACGCGCATTCTATTTTTTCCCCCACGAACAGCTGAATTGATAAAAGAGCCAACACCATTAAAAGCAATTGATTTCTGCTATCACGACGAAGACGAAATGGTCACTGTTCTTGATTGCATTACACTCTGTGTTATGGTTGTTTCATATTCTGCCGAAAATACACGTGGATATCAAATGCTTGTAAGATGCCAAAGAAAATTCAGTTAAACGTCACTTTCTATGTAAATTTGTCTCATTTTCAGATAATTTTGGAAGCAATTCTCCCATGTTATATGCAGCAGATTCAATCACCGTCCTATATCCAATCGGAAAGTAAAACTGAACGTGAAATTATTCTTCAATTGGCCGTAGCCGTTCGTACTATGGTTCACAACAGCGAAGGATTGGCAAAGTAAAGAGTTTTTCGTGAGAAACAAACGATTTTCTTTCTGAATGCTTGAATTTTAATCCGTTTTTACAGGAGCTATAATGGACCATACCGAAATAGTCCGGAGCACAAAGGATCGAGCCAGAGAAACTGCAGCAGAGGACCACCGGTATCACCGGGCTTAGACTTTGAAGATGAATCACATTCAAAATATGTCAGCGATGTTGGCAGAAATAAAAACTATGAGACACCCGAAGACTCAGAAGTAAGATCACAAATCCAAATTCAGAAAAAAAAAAACAATCTCACGAAAAATGTTAAAATCTCCTAGGCGATTCGCACGAATTTTCGGCGAGCAAGAGATGTATTGTTGTCAGTTGTTGGAGAATTTATTAGCAGATCATCGACACGCCTAACTGAATTGGCGAAAAAGCAATCGATGACCGATACCAAAAATGTCGAATTACTTGATGTAAAATGCCACATTCGTCTAGCCGATATTGCTCATTCATTGCTGAAAGTGTCGCCATACGATCCGGATACAATGGCTTGCAGAGGTTTACAGAGGTAATGCAATGCAAAATAATATTTAAAGTAAAAAGTGTAAAAGTGCTTCTTATTTTCTTTAGATATATGCTATTCATTTTGCCTCGAGCCGAATGGGCAAATGATGCATTGAAAGCTGCACTGGTACAAATTCTACGGCGTTTGGATAAAGTGTTTTTGAAAATTTCGAAGAAACCATCAATTCGGGTGAGAATTTATTTGACACTTGAAAGAGGTAAAAATGACGTAAAATGTATTTTCTTTGGATTTTCAGCGAAATACGGATTGGGAAGCGGCTGCTGGCCTCTTAAAAGGAATTCATGAGACAATAGTTCGTCATCCGTACGTTTTACACTGGCAACAAATAAAAACCCTATTTAGTACGGTGCAAAATTTGATTGTAAATGAGCCGGGTTCAGCGGCCGAAGGTGTGTCCAGTGGTGCTGGAAATGCAGTTGTAACACAAAATCCTCCACCCTTCTTTTGTTCGACGGTTGTTCGTTTGATTGCATTACAATTGATAAGCCCGGTGCAAGTGCATTCATTGGAGCATGTATGCGGTGGTAACTCGGAATTTGCGACACAAGAGAAAGCTGAAGGATTTTTACTTCATCTGTTGATGCCATTGTGCTTAAAAGTATGCAGCGGTCGTGGTGTGTCCGATGTTGGTTTACTTCGTCAAACTGATATATCATTTTTGGTGGCGGCCACATTGAATGCAATGAGCCCACTTGCCGGTAGGACAGGACAAGTTGGTACGGCAGTTAACAGAACAGTTGGTGATCTAAGAGCTGGTTCATTAACCTTTACAGGTAGCCGAGATGCCAAACGACCAGCACGAATCAGTGGAAGCCTATACCAAGCCGGTTTTCTATGTAAGTTCGAATGATACCGTCATGATTGCACGTAATTTGAATGAAAAAAAAACCCAATAACGCTCACACAAATGAAAAATCAAAACTCTTCCATTTTTTAGCACTCCGCATTCTTTGCATATGTTTCGAACAACGATTGGGTCAAGAATGGCCGCGAATTGTGCGCGTTATGCGCGATTTAGGCAGACGAAATGAAGCCGCTCCAGAATTATGGAGCTTCTTAGAATTTGTTGTAACCCATCGAACACCTTTGTATATTTGTTTAATGCCATTCATTTTGCACAAGGTTTGTCTGACTGATTTGCAATAGTAGTTGGCTTCGAGTGAACAGTTCTATCTCTTCTTTCTTCTCTTAAGCGAGTCATGCGCTCTTCTTTTTTTTCTTTGCCATTATTCAGCATTTACGAACATAGCGAAACACCATTTTATATGCAAACATTTAATTATGAATTTGAATCCATAGATTTCCCAGCCGCCAATCGGCGATCATGAACGTCACATGCAACATTTGATTCGTGAACGAATGAAAGGAACACCCGAGCCGAATATGATAAAATCACGCGGAGCCTTGCTCCTTGAATTGGCACGTGAGCTGCGCGAATTAAAAGAAGAATTAGAAGAACGAAGATATGGTTTGTAGTTACATTTCATGTAGTTTTCTCTTTTCTTGTCCGTTTTTTTGTATTTTTTTGTAAGCGACAAAAAAAGAAAAAAACCATTTAGTGAACAATCTGAACAATCATCAAATCCCCATTTTCAATTTAGAAAAAGAGCCCGAACCATCAAAACGTGAAGTATCACAAATTCCACCGCCATCTGAACCACCGAAGCATCAACAACGGCCCTCGTTAATTTCATTGTTTACCGGTGGCCAACATTCCACATCGCATTTATCATCCCTATATCACATCGATTCACGACCCGTAGCCGCACTTTGCACACAATTAACGCAACACACCCTTCATCCACCACGGAATGAATCATTATCGAGTAGTTCAACGGTAACGAAAGAAGCCATTAGCGAAGGTTCAATAACCATAAACCCGAACAATGCAGGAAATGGATCGTCAACGGTACTAGGTGGTTCATCCGTTGGTAGCATATCGGAAGCGACAACAGTTCCTCATCTAACGCATTCAATGTCGTTGCAACAGCAAAATTCATGGAAAATGCAACCGCCACGATTGCGTTTTGTTTCGTCGGTTGAATTTAAGCATTCGTCTGGTGAAACGTCGACAACGCCCTTAGAAAGTCCGACCGAATATAGTTCAGGTGAAAATAATAAACCATCACGATTGCAACGTTCCAAAGCAAGCAGCCGTAAAACGTTTCGCAGTCGACGCGGAAGACAACCACCATCATCATCACAAGTTGGCCAAGAGGTATGCACAATATTCAATTCAAATTGAAATTGTCATCATTTATTCAGTTGTGTGTTTGTGTGCTTAATTCAATTTCAGAATCAATCATCGGATCAATCCGAAATGCAACCGCCAAAACCAACTGCCATAGCCGCTGATTTGTCATGGGATTCAGTGTCACAAACATCATCGACGTCTGGCTATCGTGATAACAATAGTCTTCAAACCGGCCTACTTTCACCAGACAGCTCATTAACCTACGGTATTCCACAAAATATGACACG
>NW_022198093.1:1012543-1089608 GCF_009176525.2 Contarinia nasturtii
TTCCCGCTGGAATGAGGTATTCGCCGATTTGAACGTCTTCATGCAAATGACGTCCGAGAAAAGGTACACTCGGATACAGTCGTAATGATTCTTTGATTGTGCATTCCAAATATTTCATATCGTTTAATTCCTTCATGGTTGGTGGCCGCGTACGATCCCCATCGAATATTGAATCAAGCTCTTCAACTACTTTTTCTTGTATATGCGGACTTGTGCCCAATAAAAATAGCGTCCAACAAATTGAAGCTGATGTTGTGTCATGACCCTGAATAATAAACAAACGAATATCGTCAATGAAAATCATTCCAAATAAGTTCTTCTTTTGTTCACTTACTTCAAACATGAATGTGTCAACCTCTTCGCGAATATCTTCGTCGGACAATTCTTTTCCATCCTTTGATGCTTCAATCAATAAGTCCAAGAAAGCCAATCGTTTCTTTCGTGGAAAGTCCAAAATTTCATATTTATTATCGTCCGTCTCTTCTTGTAAATTTAAATTTTTCACATTGGCACTGTTGTTATTATCTTGATTGTTGTTGTTGTTGTTATTCTGATAAGCGATCTCGGCTTTACGCTCTTTAATCACACGATTTGAGAAGCCATGCAATGTCTTAATACAACTCTGATGTTCTTGATACAATTTTGACATGCGGAACAAAAATTCGGGATGGTACCACACTTTTACTTGACGAGTTTGAACGATTTCACCGATTCTAAAATGCAATTTCATTTTGATAATTCAACATAATTTTTGTTGAAATTGCTTTACTCAAGGGGATATTCATACTAGGAAAACTAGAAGAACTAGCAGTGTGTTTCTAGTGCGTGAAGTTCGCAGTATTATTTTTTATACAAATTGTATATGAAGGAGTCAACTTCACGCACTAGAAACCCTAGAAACACCAGAATTGCATGAATATCCCCATGGCTTTACTTACTTGTACACCGCTTTTACGTATTGTGAATCACCGTTACTTTGTGCGTCGATACTTTTTCCCATAGCCGTTTCTGAAATTGAAGTGAATTATTCCCGGAAAAATTATTTAAAAAATTACTAAAAATAATTCTCTTTAAAAAAATTCGTAAAGCGAAACATACCACAAATAATATCCAATGTGCACAAGGTGACGTATTTGAAGAGATTGAAGCCTTCCTCTTTGCCGATTTCTCGTGTCAATTTTGTTACTAAAACGGCGCTCTGCTCTTGAAATACGTCAATGAAATCCTCCAATATTTTAAAATGGAATGTTGGCGTTAAAATCTGATTGATGAACAAAAAAAACGTACACATAAATTGAATGCAATTGAATTGACGTCATGTTTTTTTCATGTGTTTCGATTAGATATACAAAGAAATTGATTGTTTATAGACGCGTTTCATAGTAGCAAACATACCTTTCGACGAGCATGCCATTTTTTGCCACGCGATGTTAAAAGACCCGTACCCAACCAAGGATGCAGGTAATCGTAATCTTGACTTTTGTCAATGTGCTTTGGACTCGACATGATTACCTACAAACGTGAACGTAAATAAGATAAACGATTGAATAGTGTGTTTATGTTTGCATCAAATTAAACAAATTAGTTAGTTCCGCATTGGCGATGATCTCGAGATGCATATAATAAATCAATGATAAAAAACTGATTAAAAATTATAATACCTCAACTTTTGATGCTTCTGTTAGATAAATGTATGGATCGTTTAAAAGCCATGCTCGACAAATTCCCTTATTTCGGCCCCAGAAATTCTTTACACCAGTCAATCTAGCGAACAACTCTGTAAAAAAAAATTGAATAAACACATGTGATTAACCGGTGTAGATTTGAAACTATTACATCATATCACTTTCACGGGTCTTTGTCTTCTTTCATTTTAATCATTCACATTTACGATTACAATATGTTACAGTGACTCACTGCCAATGATTATTCACTATAGCTTATTTCCGACACGCAAAAGGTTATTCAAACATCATAAAACCTGTCAATAATATATGTTATTGCCGAAATGCGCCGTTTCATCTTTATAGCACCATAAGACAGAGGGGAAAAATATAATCAATCGGTATATGAATAAATTATTAGATCTCACTGATTTTGGCGGTTCAGTGAACTGATAAAATAATTTGCAAAGGTTTTATTTCAACTTGTTTTATCTCGACTTTAAATTGGAGGACGCGTGTTTTTGCAACAATTTCTAAACAAACTAAAGTACCCAAAAGAAGCCTATGTTGAAGAAGAGTTGTAACAATCAAACTAGAGAATATACTTTTTCGATAAAAAAATGCCAATTTTTACGTAAATTTGTTGTCAAGGTAAGACATTAAGGTCTAAAAGAAATTTTTATACCGGTTCGACAATCAATTCAAAATCCTTTATATTCTCCTCAAAAAATAGTCGTTTATCAATATTTCCAGTCGTGATCTTATTGACGTAATTGACGTTAATACATTTGAATTTAGTCTTCTTTGTGTCGAGTAGTTCTTGTTAAAAAAAAAACTTGATTTCATGCAAATTATGAGATTTTCTCATATTTTTCCTCTCGAAATTTCGTTGTTTTCATCTCTATCTACGTCATTTGAAACGCGATAGTTATTTGATATATTGAAATTTACAGTTTTTGGTCTATTAAATTTTCAATTCGTATATTTCTTTTGCAAATTCTTTGGGTTTGTGACGCACATCCAGAACTAGTTTTCACAAAAAAAAAAAACATTTGATACGCAACATAAATTCTCGATTAGATTGGATATTCAAATCCGATCAAATCCGTGGAGAAATTTCAAATTTGCGAAAATGATCGATGCCTTTCCCTTTATTCAGCAAAGAAATCCATGATTAATTACATAAAACAATAAAACAGCATCCAGTTAGTAATAATATAAATAATAATGTCTGTAGGCTCTCCTTGAACTTAAACATTTTTTTTCTTCTTCGTCGTTTCTTTCATTCGCCCAATAAATTAGATTGAAAAATGTTAATCTCACAATGCACATACTATAAATTAGCACATCACTTTTATATCACATCATACAATATAATTAGTTCGATAACATTCGCCTGAATTGAATGCACGGCGCACACATTTAACGCGGGGCACAATTAAAATTAAACATTTTATATAAATTGGACTGGATCATTCAACTTCAATGATTCAAGTGTATGTCATAATATTATTTTTACCATCGAATCCCGTTGAAACTTCCAACATATTTCCAATGAGAGGCAATGGCTGTGGCCCAGGCACCTTTCCAATAAGATACTCAATGCGTCGTCGTCTCAATTTAAATGCAACGAAGTAAATGGCCAATAAAACCAATAGCACCGTCGTAACCGGTGAAAAATATGTGAATATTGAAAGAACACGCTGCAATATAATACTCTTCATTTTTATCAATTTTATTCTTTTGATGGTGCCTTTTGCTCTTTCAACTCTTTCGTCAATTTCGATTTTTATATATATATGCGTTGTTCTTTTGAACTTTGTGTAACAATTAAAAAAACGAGATGCATTAAATTATTTGCGCACATAAACACGATAAGAGTTCTCAATTTAACACTGCAACCCTTTTTTCGTAAATTAATTCTTAACTATAAGGTGGTCGGTCCCGATTCAAGCGTCTATTCTGATCAATTGTTGCGACGCGACTAAAATTTTGATAGCATATCGATATGCTTTAAAATGATCTAGGTTCCATACTTGATCTTGAATATACACTTCTATTGACTTCTTACCGCTGCTTCTCGCCGCCGAATAGTGGTGAAAATGCTAGCCGTGTTCGCACGTAAACACATACAGCGGCTACAAAGCACACACAATCACATCATAATATTAATCACAGGCCAGTCGCAAAAATGATTGTGTATCGGAAGAAACATACACATACGATTAAATATGCTGCTTGGCGATGAGAGCAAAAAAAAAATCTTAATGCTATAATTTCGATTGACTGTTTCTGTCTCCCATTTTGCGATATTTCTTCCCATCGTACGTTGTCGCGATCGTTGTCGAAATATTGGTTCACATGTTCACTCAGCTCACTTTTGCCCAATTCAAGTTCAGTGTGATATTGAAATTTATGCACAACGTTCACATATGATCGACCGGCTATTTCGTATAGACGTTATTTGAAACACGAATAAAAACACCAAAATGAAGGATAAAGAGAAAAAATAATTCAATGATTTTCATGCGTTGCCATTATGATTGCCAGCAGATTATCAAAATCATTTCAAATTTTCATTATCAAATTAGATATTCGCCAAGGAAAGACAATGTTAAAATCTACATGTTGGTGATCTATTGAGGTATACGTGACTGTTACACAGTCAGCAATTCCTCGTTGTCTTCCTATTGAAACATATTCACTTTATCGGTCGTAAATATTATTCAAATCTGATATTACATCTATTTTTTCGTCACGTTGTTTTTATGACGTAGTTGCGCTGTAGTTGACATCCATCAAAATGGAAAAAAAGTGCCAAAGTACACAATTGCAAAACGCGTTGCGTGCGCTCGAATGTTTAAAAATAAATTCGTTGTATTTACATGAGTTCGTTGTTTTACACGGAGAATTTTTCGTAATCTGATTTGTTTACCACCATAGACGAGAACATATTCTCAAATGAAACCAGCCAGTTTGCTTTGACATTTAAGTGTGAAATATCGTATTATGTTAAATGTCGTAGTAGATTGATATCAATTTGTTTATTTACAAGCTGAGTTCGCAGAACCAAAAACTAAAAAATATATATATATTTTACTGATTTTTAGACGAATTTGATAACATATTTTTCTGATGCTATTTTTGATTTTACTCATCGAATTCATTCAATAAATTTGTAAACAAAAGGTGTGGCACAGTTTCTAGAAAACAAATCGAAAACGTCATAACGTTTTAGTTTCAAACTTTCATACAAACATTGTTTATTGGATTAAATGGCATCAAGCCGTTTCATTTTGAATGAATTTAGAGAGGCTAACGGAATTGTTTTCTTTTCATTTTGCATGTAAATAGGAATCCAGTTACTCCATTAATCGAAGCAATTACTTCTAAAGTCGAAAAAGTTGGTCATTCAAACGACAGAAAAAAGAGAAGACTCTTTATATATTGCGATGAATAAAATTCAGTCTGTGAATAGTCTCACGAAAAGATATCACTTTGATTAAAAAAAAAAACAGGAATCTTTTGCAAATATATCCATAAAAGACCTTGAACTAGCTTGTTTTTTGTCACATCATCATCACAGGTTCTTTTAAATGTGGAAACAACTTTCTTTTTCATTTGAAATAAGTTAAAGACTTGAAAAGACTTCTTGAAAACAGCCGCAATTTTTTCCTCATTTATTCAAGCAAAAATTGGCGGTGTCATCAAATGTTCGTTAATTATTTGCATTCAATACAATATTTGAGAGTTTAAAATAATGTTCAAATAATTCTATAATAGAGATCTATTATTTAATCAATTCGATTCAATTCATCAAAAACTACAAAAAAAAGTGACAAATGGTTTCGGTTGAAAAGAGAAACAAACCGTTTAGTTCCAAAGCTAACAAATTTAAAGGGATTGATTAGCTCATACCGTACAAAATATCGGTTACAATTCATTCAGTTTCAAACACTGTGATTACCATATGAACAATGCCGTCAAAACAAAAACCAAACGACAACAAAAAACAGCACCGAGCAACAAGTGTGCGATGAATGTGGAAGAGACGTACACGAAAGAAACATCGATTGCATGTCAACAACCGTCAGCCTCATGCGTGCCATTCAAATTTCGACGGGTCTTAAAACATAATCTGATCAGATAGCTTGATTTTTACTGTAATAGCTGATGATTATGGGAGACACATTAGCTCGTTGTATTCATATTGAATTTTGTAATTAATTTTTTCCATCGCGTTTGGTTTGTTTTCAATGCCAAGCGATTAACGTTAGATATACTTTCACATGCTACCATTATTTTTTTTGGTATCAACTCATATGTTTATGGTCTGCCATCATGGGTTTCAAGTTCAAATGCACAATCAACCTTGTTGGATGCAGAGTGCATGTTTGCCACCATTTTTCCAGGTTAATAACATTCAACAGTGACAAAACAGTAGCCAGTATCAATTAAAATGCCAAACGATGAGCAGATTCCAAAGCAAATATCTGATAATTTATATTTATGACCACCAAAAATGGACGCGATGAATACTAAAAATATCACAGACGACCGAATGGCAAGCGGTTCGATCGACCGGGAAGCATATCGATGTTATTAAATTTTACACATGTTATACATACTTTGAACGATCAGTCATCGGTCGGCATTTTATTTATCGACATCGCATAATTCACTGTTAGTTTTGCTTAATTGCATGTGTAAACAGCATAATTTTCGATGACATTTTCAAGTTTAACATTTCTACTTCGGCGTCATTTCATTTTCTTCCGACTGAAATTTATTGAACAAAGTACTGACATAAATTCTTCTCATTTCCTTCATCACTCGATTCGTTCGATTTTGTGTAAACAAATGTTACAGTTGAAGTTTTTTTTTAATCTGATTATAGCATGGTTTTTTGCTTTACATTTGTAAATCAACAAATGCATTTATTAAATTTTCAAAATCGTATTGATCGATGGTGTCAACGTTTGCTATGGAAATATATGGGTATTGGCCTTTGCAGTTACATTGGTCTCGAATCGAGCATAAATTAACAGCTATAAATTTATCGAATCTCAATACATGTACGGTTGGCATCGGAAACAATGGATTTCCATTTAAAAAAAACCAAAGATGTTGTTTTTTTTAAAGAAATTGACGTATGACGCGAGATGCTGTGACTTTTCAAAACATCGTGAAACCGCAGTGATAAAACACACCGATACTTCCGTAACATATTTGAATGCAAATGATTTTTGAACGCTTTGGTCATTAATATTTGATGGCGCGCACAAACTTTGAGGTAGCTTGTATACGACGCATGTTGCTGTTAATGAGACGCAACGGAGTGGACTATGTCTGGTATCAGCTCGCTTCAATGTCAATGTTTTTATACTAGCGACCAATGTATCATTCATTTTTGAATTTGAGTTGAGCCAAATCGCTGTGTTATCAAACATTGTGGATTAAAAATAACGCCAGAGTTAACATTATCACTTCCGCTCATAAATTATTCATTTTGATTCCCATTTGAATGATTTTTGTTGTTTTTTTGAATCATTTTATAGTTTGTTTTCATATTAGGTTCCTTTTCTCTTGAATCACACCTTTGTTTATGCGTCAAAACGGTATAAATAAGCAACAGATTATAAGATCCAAGCACTTCTTGTTATTTCTATTATTTTTAAGTTCATTTTTCGTAAACATGACTGCGATTGCTCATTTTTCTTTGAATCAAAATCCACTAAGCTTACGTTTTCTTCATAATTCGCGACAATTTTTTTTTTTTGGTCGAGGTTGCATGTTTTATAATCAAATTAAGCTGAAAGGAAAAACTTCCGAATCCTTGACAACGATAAAAACCGACACAAATTCGTTGATGTTTATTGACATATATCATTTCATTTTGACCTTAGTTTCTTAAAATTTTATGATGAATTAGAAAGCATGTTCAGTGAATAACATGGTAACGGTTCTATGCATTGATTCAAATGCGATTTTTGGTTTAGAAAAACATAAATGACTGAAAAAAAAGAAAAATGCATTTTTTTTACTGAAAAGAGAAAGAAAACTCGATTAGTGGTTTGTTGATATATTTAAACCAAAAATATCATAAACAGAGACCCTTGATAAGCCACTGATAATACCTATAGTTCAGGCAAAGATTTAAAAATAAGACAGAACGAATAATATCAACATAGCAGAAAATGAAGATGCACTTAATTTAGACCCCATATTGAACAAAAAATGTCTAGCAATTGTATAAAAAAACACAGTAAATGTCTTAAAATAATAATATTATGCCGACAACGCAGCACAGTTTCGATTCAAACCTGGAACTATTCAAGCTATCTTCTTCAAATCCTCAAAATTTCAATTCAACTGTTAAAATTAAACTGCTTAAAAACTATTCAGCCCTGTTTATCTATTATGCTTAACAAGAAAACTATCTCAATTGTGTTAATACAGTGATTGTAGCGTATAAAAAAAATGAGGACAATTATTTTATTGAGTTTAATGTTGGTTATTTCAGTCCGCACAATAATTAAAGATGAAGATTCAAAATTCAAAGTTTGATTTATAGTATATACACCGAACTATCCAAGTAATTCACAAAGACTTGACTTAAACAATATAACTTCTTTCGAGAAATTTAACAGAACAGATTCCACCCTAATCATTATCCATGGCTTTTATTCCAAAGGAGATTTTGTAAATAGCTTCACTGATGGTAATAAACTCCGACATATATTTAAAAAGAAAAATTTCAACGTAAATTTAATTGCTGTAAATTGGACAACAGCTTCTGTCAGACTAAATTACTTAGCTCCAGCAATTTATGAATCTGACAGACCTTACAGAGAGTTAAGAGTTACATTATGTACTTTATTTACTAGATTCTATCTAGCTTGCTATCTAAAACTCTATCTTTATACCAAGTGGAGTCTCTCAGTGTTTCGTTAAATTTAAGCAAAAACTCAATGCTTATATTTATAAATGTTTGACATTTTTGAGTTATATTGTTCTTTGAAACCGCGAAGGAAATTTTCCTATTAAAATCATTTTCACTTTGGGAATGAGACGAATATTGGACCATTTCCCGAAAATAAATTTCGTATTACGAGGGTTGCTCCATAATTTTTTTTAAAAACATATATAACACAGTTGTTTTTTGTCGAAAATGGTTTTATTGTTTTTCAAAATATTCCCCGAGATGATCGATACACTTTTGCATTCGATGAAACCATTTGTCATAGCATTCGTGCCACTCCGAAACTGATATCTCCAAAACGTGTGTTTTGAACGCTTCAACTGCTTCTTCTGGTGTCGAAAATCGTTGACCACGTAGTTTTTTCTTCACGCTTGGGAACAAAAAAAAGTCATTGGGTGCCAGGTCAGGACTGTACGGTGGATGACCCATCAGTTCGATGTTTTGACCGGTCAAAAATCGAGTAGTTTGAAAAGATGTGTGAGAGCTCGCATTATCGTGATGAAGAATTATTTTGCGACGGTGGTTGTTTTTTCTTATTTCACCAAACACTTCGGGCAAACAAATGGTGGTATACCAATCAGAATTGACGGTCTTACGATCCTCTAGTGGAACGGTTGCCACATGACCACTTCTCCCGAAAAAACAGGCGACCATTCGCTTCGAAGTGCTTCTTGCTCGAACAACTTTCGTTGGGTTATCTTCATTTTGGAAGACCCATACAGTCGACTGCTGTTTCGTTTCGGGCTCATAGGCATATATCCACGATTCGTCACCAGTGACGATTTTATTAACGTCTTTTGAAGCACCACGATTGAATTTCTTGAGCATTTCTTTACACCAACTCACACGAGCCATTTTTTGTTCATCGGTCAATTTATGTGGGATCCAACGAGAGCAAATCTTTTTTACGGCTAAATGTTCATGCAAAATTGTATGTATGCTGTGGGATGAAATGCCCAAAGATGCCTCAATCTCACGGTAGGTCACATGACGATCTTCCATAATCAGTTTTCTGACAGCATCGATGTTTTGTGGCACAACAGCCGATTTTGGACGACCTGTATGAAACTCGTCTTTGAGCGAACTACGACCGCAACGGAATTCTCGGTACCAGTTATAAATTGTCTGAAGGGTTGGTGCTTCATTGCCAAAGGCCAAATGAAGTCGATCGAAACACTGTTGTTGAGATAATTTACTTCGAAAATCGTAGTAAATCATTTTACGAAAATCTTCACGTGTAAAATTCATTTTTTTGTTGAGTCGCAGTTTACCAGTCACTGTGAACAATACAAATAGCGTTCGTACGACAAAAGGTTCAGGGCACGAATACATACCAAAACATCAAACTTTACGAATATGACAATGGTTTACATCGGGCAACACTATAAGTACCATTTTAAAAAAAATTATGGAGCAACCTACGTATTTTTCGCTTCCATTGACATTTCATGTCTGAAAGAAAAAATGCAAGACCTATAGCCAGACCAATTAAGAAATAAATTCAAATCCCCATTGGCCAGGAACTATGTAATACCTTGTATGGTATTTAGAATTTGCCTCGAATTTCTTCTGCAGTGTCAGTCATATTGTCAATTTATTTGTTAACGAAATCATTTTATGCATATGTTTATTGCCGAGCACGAATAATAATAATTAAACACATTGAAGGTTAATTTATTATTATTATCAATTTATATGCACTTCTTCTTTTGCCAACGACAATATGTCTATAATCGGTGCTCCTGTTGAAATGTCACTGCAATCGTGCTCGCGCTCTCATACAAAAAAAAACATCAATAATAATAATAATACGTGCGTGAATGCGATCGTTAAAACAGTTAGCATGATGATAAAAACCGTCAAGTTTATTAGTTTCCTTGTGTTATTCGTTACATTTTGCTCTCATTCGCTCTTCTGTTTATCTTCTCTTTTCCAGTCTTTCTCCCATTCAAGAGCTTTAAAAAAATGAATTCGTGATTTTTGCTTGATGTGTTTTTGTTCGTTTCTTCTTCATTTTTTTTCTTTGTAAATGCTCTTTTTTTTGGTGGCGTATGTTTATTTACAGAAAAGATCATGTGTGCCATAAAGAGATAACTAATGTCAACGCCCATAAGGCACGCGTCAAATTACTTTTTGTTCGGTGTGAAACAATTGCGTTTTGTTCAAATCGAATAAAGTGTGTTTGTTAAAATATAATTTTCCGGTTGATGCATTCAAATCAGTCGTTTTCACATTCACTCCCTTTGCCGTGTGTGTGCAACGTAGATGGTGTGACTGACTGATACTTGTGTTCATTTTTGACTGTGCGTAATCGTATATTAGGCATCTTTTGACACGAGAAACATTGAAAGCAATCGCATTTCAGTAGCAAAACGAAAAAACTCGGCTCAAATTTACACATGAACTAGAGCATTCAGCAAACAATGAACAAAAAACAATGTGTTTAAACATGTAAAAGGAGTTTTAGTCATAGATCCCTCCGTAAATGTGACTCAATCACAAGGCACGTGCGATAATTTCAATTGACAACATACACACTTACAACATTGCCCATGTGACGTTTGATGTATTTTCGTTATCACTCCCTATCTCGCTCTCTTTGCACTTCAAATGTATTGTGTCTTATTCATTTCAAGCCTACTGCGAAAAAGAAAAACACAGAACAAACATGTCAATTGAAAATGCAAATATCGAATGGATTTTCCGTTCGTTTACTTTTGTTTATTGAATTTGAAAGCAGAAACATTCCAATTGAAATTCAAACAAACATCGATTTACTTCCTTATTTTTGTGCATTTTCTTTTAAATATAAATTCAACATAGGTAATATAAACAATACCATCTTAATTTGAACAAAAATTTTTTTTTCATCAATCATGTTGTTTTGTTTGATTTTAAACAAAAATCGTTTGTTTCATTCTCAAATTTAATTTTTTTTTTTCATTTGTATTGTTTAAGTTTCAGTAATTTTAATAAATCACGATTCGACGTAAGTATTTTTTTGAGTGTTCTAAAATGATGTTCAATCTCCTTTTCATTGGCGTTGAAATGTTGTGACTTGGCATTCTTTTCAGTTTGTAATAGTTCAATTTGGGATCGTGCACAGATGGATTTGTAATTCAACTGATAAATTTCTTCATCTCGTTGCGTCAGAATCTCTTTCAAACGAGATAATTCAGTTTTGGCCATCAATAGTTCACGCGATGCTTTTGAATTGAATTCGTTCTCTTTCTTCAATTCTTCAGTTTCAATTTGAAGTTTGGTAATTTGTTCATTTTTCTCCATGAATAGTTCAGCGAACGATGTGTCTTGGATGTCCTTCATTTTCTTCATTTGATGCTTGTACATTTGGCCAGCAAGCACAATTCGCTCGTTCAATTGCGTTAAGAGAATTTTCATCTTTTGCATTGCGATTTTGTCGCTTACATTTTCTTGAATGGAATGAACAAGTTCGCGCACCAATAATTGCGTACAATCATCAAGCAAAGAGCCCTGGTAAATAGATAAGAAGAAACAGGTTTTTTTAAAATTTGGTTTTCACAAACCGCACATTTTATAGTTGTGAGTTCACGCTTTAAATTACCCCACGTCCACCGCAATATTCAGAATTGTCGGTGAATTCGCTGCTACTTTTTGCGCTCACATAAGACTCATTTCCAATTGATAAGGTCGAACTCTTAACATCAACCGATTCAAAGTCATTCAATGATGAGTCCAGATTTTCAATCAATTCCTGCTCAAAATTATTGAATTTTTATTTATTTTTCGCTTTTTAATTAGATTTCGAAATAAAAAAAAACTCTAATTTTTTCATCGCATTACCGAAACTTTTTTAAACGGTGACGTAATATCATCAACAATGTCTTTGATATCTTTGGGAGTCGGGTGTTCTGATGGCAAAACCACAGACTTCTTTTCAGTTTGCACAGCGTTATCGACTTTATTCGTCACATTTATAATCGAATTGCGTTGTAAGCGAATTCGCGACATTCTTTCCATTTTTGGTAGTTGCGTTGATTTTTTTTCGACTTCCGGTTTTCTTGGCGATGTTGCTCTTGAGTTATTTTTCGACGCAGATCTTGAATTATTTCGAGATGTGGTCGGTGTTTGGATGGTTTTTTTCCAATTGAAAATACCTTTGTGTTCTGATTTTTGTGCGGAACTCATGTTTGCCACTTTCAAATTTCAATCTAATGCGGTCAAAATTGTATCTGAAACTGAATTTTAAATCGTACTTGATTGATTGAACATTTAAAAATGAGGCACAATTTAAAAGTGCTACTTCGATGCGAATGTTTTAAAGAAAGAAAAACACGGCGTCTTCGTTAAAATATGGAGCGTATCATAGTGTCACACGCCATCTATTGAAAATGACAGCAACTCTGTTGCTATTCAAGTTTTTCATCTCTGTTGCTATTCAACTCTTCAGCTATTCATTAAAACCATCGTTCTATGCATCGTTCAGTTCCTGTTTTAATTTTATAGTTTTTTTTTTTTCAAATAAAAATGAAAAATTGATTCGAACGAATAAAAAAGGTGTAAGGGTAACACAAAAATGGTATGTATTGAGGGCTACGTTTTCAATAAAAAAAATGATGCAAAATAAACCGCCTATTTTTCCTATATCCCTGTATGCCGCGTATGTGTCAAAGGCCAAAAGTTGTGTACATTCAGTGCTTGTAATCATTTATTACACAGCAGTTCTTATTCAAATGGATAATAATGTGACATTGAATGGAAATATCGAAGAGTGTATGACGTACAATGAGACCGAGAGTAACAGATACGGCGTAAGCATATTTAGAAGTTGCAGGACACTTTATTACATTGCACACATTATGAATTAATGTTTACGTGCTGAATTCAGATAATGTCAACAGAAAAGATGACAACATATCGGCATGAATTGACAGCAAATATGCTTGCATGTGTTCATCGAACTATGAATTTGGCATCGTGTACACACATTGAAAGAGAGTATGAGCCGATGCTGCAGTGTCACACTTATTGTATCACGAAAATGGATATATGTTAAAATGATAATAAATAAAGTTAACTATTTAACGCCCAATACCAGATGCGCGCCTCAATTCACTTCACGTCCAAGCAAATCATATTTTTGTCATATATTATTGTGCAGCGCACTTTTTTGTTTTTGTACCTTTTTTCCAGTAATGATATATTACAAAATATTCGACAGCATTTCTTTTTTTTTCTCTCTCGATAAAAAATATTATTGCAGTTTTAATTTACACAGCGAAAATGGCGTTTTTTCTATCTATTTGTGGGTGCTTTGTGCAAACATGCACAACATTTTTATGAGTTTGGATCATTATTTCACATACAATTGTAATCCGACAAACATTATTCTGACTCATATTTACAATTGCGCTCGTTTTTTAAATGGAAGCACTGAATACATTATCGCCATAAATACAATTTAAAATTAAAAAAAAAGTGGGTTGAATAAAAAGAATCAACCAATAAATTCATTTGACTCATTTGAATGCACATTTTTAATCAAATTTAATTAAATTCAGCCGGGGAAAAAATGGAATTGCGCAAACCGCAGTATTGGGTACATTAGTTTGGTAACATATTTTGTTATGTCATGTAATTATTTATGGAATCGATATGCATTTATTATTTGATTTAACAAATCAAGTGTCTTAGTTCAAAATACTTCGAGGATTTTATTTTATATTACTAATTCCACTCAATATTTACAGAATAAATGGATTAATTAACATTTATTGAATATGATTACCATAAAAAAAATTTGTTATTCCATGACACAAAAACCGTTGACGCATTGATGATTTAAAAGCTTACATACCCCAGATTCGATTGATGATGCTTTTCTCGAATCACAATTTCTGTTGCCTTTTTGCTTACTTCATATTTCCAGTTTTGTTGAAAAAAAGAATGAAAAAAAATGTGACCGAGAATGAAAACATCAGAACCATCAAAAACGGGAAACAGAAAAGAGATCATGAACAAGGTTAAAGTTACTGTTATTGTACGGTTCGAATGTGAAAAAAAAGAAGATAAATTGACTTGCCATTTGAAAATAGTGAAGGGATAGTGTGGTATAGAGCCATTGTTCGTGCGACATTGAATAGAAAGGATCGCCAAAGTTGGCAAATGTGTGATGATAATAACAAAATGAGTTGACAATAAATTCCGTTTTGTTTGCACAAAGGCAAAAACCAACAGAATCATCATTATTCTATAGTCACCAACAATAAAACTAGATGTGTTTGGCTGTGCATTTGATTGGGAGTGTATTGAAAGTCACAACAGTTTGTGCATGCATTTGTTTAGCGGTTAGAATAAATAGCCATAAATTATAAAAGAAAGAGAGAGAGTATGGTTGTTGTTTTTTTCTCTCCCGTCCCGTCTTTGGTGTATTTTCTATGATGAATTGCAGGCGTCTGGTCGTATGTAGTTGGAATTTGTTTTTTTTTTGCTGACAATATTTTTCTCTTCGGAAAGTTCACGATAAAAGACAAGGTCGTAATGTTTTTTCCCGTTGATTATGTAAATATGGTTTTGATCATTATTTTAACTGCTGCTGAATATTTTTAAATATATTTAAATGGGGTGCACAAATCGACCAACAAAAATGTGACGGGTGTACACCACTTTCGCACAACAATGATGGGGCCCCATTACCGAAGATACTTTATGTATTTTCTTTGATTTGTTCGAACTTTCTTTACCTTCTTGTATTTTTATTATTGTTATTATTGTTGGTGCTTCGAAACACGAGCAACTCTCTTGAAACTGGAATTTTTGAATGAAAATTTTGCATGCATCGTTTTTTTTTTCGTTTCGAAAATAGCTCATTCTTCATCATTTTAACGATAATTTTTGGACGGGTCTCGAACGGTTTATTTTTTGATATAGCGAACAGACGAAAAGTACACAATTTCCATACAAATTATGTATGTGAACTTAACAAGGAAAAGTCTGCATTTGTGAATAGCAACGCACCATCACCATCCATTGTACAACCATGTAAATGTTGCATAAAATATTTAAAATGTAAATTTATTACATTTTCTTGAATTACGGCCATATTATTCATTATGACAGGCACGAGTTTTTCGGGGTATATCGCGATTTTAGAAACATAAAAACACAACATAACGCTCACACTTTCTTTTAACGTCCATTTTGTTTGCAACTTATTTACAATGCAAGACTCTAAATCATTTTTCAGTGCGTTGGCAGAACTTTGTTGCGAAAACTTTTCCATCTGCTTAGAAATGTTTAGCGATTGCAAATAAAAATACACAATTCTTCAAATTGAACATTTTTTTAATTATTATCCGATGCTGTTTCGATGTCGACGAACAAGAAAAAATGATTGACATTTAGAAAAAAAGAAATTTTAAAAAGATGAAACCATGAAATTGTGGCACGTGTACATTACAGTGTTGTTTAAAGCATCTTCCGCTACTTTTAAGTTTACGTTCGAGAATCGTATCGTTTGCATCAGTGAATCAAAGTGGCGCTCGATAACAAATGCTCCAAGTTGATGGAATCAATCGAAAATCGGCTTCTGGCCGCTTATTTTCATTGAAATGTCGTGCAATTAATATCAGTTTGAGTTTGCCGTCATCGTATGCCAAAACATGTTTTAATTTGATTGTTTTGTCAATTCGACGAGGAAAAATTGCCGCCCATAATAATATGTGCTCGATATCAGTGTTACGTTGGAATAGAGTATTAAAGGAGATTACCATTTGAGCTCAACGGGATTACAAATTGAATTGTTGTTTTTGGTTGATTAGGAACCAAGTGACGAGCGTTTCGTCTACACACATGCTTATGCGCGATTTTAGTGGTTCAACAAAAATTTTTGATAAAACTGTTGCTGTGTGTGTCAGTAAATTTTTGGATGCTAAACATGCCAATGCGGCAATTTACAATCTGATGAATTTGCTGACTGCCACACATTTTCGACATATTTATAGGTTTTTTTGCGGAAAACATACGGTTCAAAAATTCGGTAAAATCAATTTGCTTAGTTTTACGGGAGTGTGTACCTTTGGCACTTTCACTTTTTTCTCGGGGGAGGCAAAGCTTAATGTAATATGCACACGTGCGATTAGATTTTCAAAAACGTCGATCCGATGAAGCTATTCATTCATATTTATTATTTAATTTTACAAATTGGCCCGTAATGCTCGTAAGCAAGTAATTTAATTTGGTGCGATTCGCCTGCCTTCCACGTTTGTTTGTTTTTTATGTGGATCAACGGAAAATCATTGAATTCGGTTTTTTTTTATGATTTTACCATCGATTGAGTTGTCTACGGGTGTGTGATGAAAACAACATATCATCAGCGGCAAGCCATTTCTAATCTGATTCCTTGAGCCCTACATAAGCTCAAAATATTCCTTCAATGGCTTAATATTGCACACACACACACTACAAACGCACTCATCATCATCTTACAAATAAATATTGTTTGTTTACATGTTACGATTTGATGCCTTTTTTTCCATTGGTCGGGTCTCTGTTGAATTGGCTTTCATGCCAATTTCAATGTTTTCATTCGGCTCACTTCTTTTTCCATCATCTTAATAAAATTTATAACAGAAAACCCCCCCGAAAAGAGAATAAAATGGTAAAAAAAAACCGGATAAAAGGGTGTGTTTGGGATCAAATGAGCAGAAAGAAAAAGAAGGAACAAAAAAACATGAAATGAAACATTTGATGAGAATGCTAGTTAGTCAAACCGCTAGATTTAGTTACATCGTACCCGAGTACGAAGCACATGAATATGGTATATATCGATATGTGCAGAGTTAACAATTCTTTTCCATCTCTAGATGTTCATTCATTCGTGCGATGTGCGTTGTCGTTGTTTTTTGTTCCGACGATTTTTTTCATCTCTTTCAGTTCGGTGTGCCGAAGTGAGATTGTGTGTCGTGATCGTCGCCATTGAACCGGTCCGGTATATTCCGTTTGAATCTCACATAAGTACTTATTATTAGGTTTTTCCTTCTTCTTCTTCTTCAACTTCTTTACCAAAGGCAATAAATTTCGGTGTGTTTCCGTCGTTTCGCGTTTGTTCTTCTATTTTGATGCTGGCTCCTTGTTCAAATTTTTTTCCTCTATAATTTCCATCTGTTTGTTAGTTTTCCTGCATTCTTCACCTTTCTCTGTGTCTCTCATTTTCTTTTTTAGTTTTATATTAGCTGCCAAAGAATAACACACATTTTCTCAATGGATTCCAATGTGCGTAGCATACGTGTTTGCCAAACGAAAAGGACATTGTATACATTTGAAGAAGAGTAGAAGTAAAATAGTGCTTAATGTCAGCTTATTTTGGTTTGCTCCGACTGGTAGCAAATCTACGGAACAAGCTACAGGGTGTAACTATGACAACAGTACTGCGTGCACACAGTCAGCCACATATTATTAACTCACTGATTATGGTCTTAAACACATTCGAATCGGTCTGTATCGATGTCATTGTGTGCGTACAGTTGCACGTCTGTGTTGTGTAAATGTATTTGTGCCTGTGGTTCTATTGATCCGACGCTGCTACTGCTGCCGCTGGAGTTCTCTAGCTTGGAAATGTATGCGTTTGCAAGAGATAAAACATACAAAAATGTACAAAACGCAGAGGGCAAATCGTGCAATGTATGCGTGCAATGGAATGATTTGATTTACACCGCCCATATAAATTATATATAAATCGTTGAGTGTGTCAGTGTATTAGAGAGAATCAGAAAAGGAGCAACAGCAACAACAACAATAACACATAAAAACGGGTAAAAACTCGTGCATGGATACGAAATATAGCAACGGTAAAGGAAAGCACACAACCAAAATGTGGATGGAATGAATGTGCTTTGGCAAGAGGGAAAAAAATAGATTTGCCAGAGCATGGAAAAAATGATTCACTAACAAAAACCCGTCAACATTGTAGGCGTGACTAAATGGAAATAACGAGAGAAAAAGTCCCAAAACGTTTCAACTCTCTGGTGCTGTTGTTGTGAGAGACTTGATTTCGATTCTCTTCATAAATCGTAGATTTTTCCGTGATCCTTTTTGTGTTCCATATGCACACACTCATATATATATATATAAATTCCCATTCCGACTGATTTCCATACGAACATTACGCATTTCGGTCGCAGAAACTTTTCGATTATGCATTTCGCTCACATTCGTCGAGTCAATTTCAAAAAGTTGTTCAAAAAAATGAAATCGACTTTTTTTCGCTCTTTTTTTTTGAACGTTTGAATGGTGAATGGAATGTTTGAAAGACAACACAAAAAAAAAATCGAAACGACGAACAAAAACATTTGCAAAATATAAATTAAAATGGTTGAAGGTAACGAAAAAAAAACGGCATTCATCTCTTGTCGAGGTGCTTTCACATTCTATTCTGCCATTGAATACAATTCCCGCTTACATACTTGACGACATGCCGTTCTTTCTCTCTCCGCTCCGCACATTTGAAATCTTCATAGACTAACGCATCTGGATGAAATCTCGTAGTATTTCGATTTAAATCCAGCTCGAATAAATTTTCGACGCAACAAAATGTGTGTTACATTGCTTCGGATTTTGGTGGAACGTTTGAGATAAAGAAAAACTAAGACGAACATTTTTTTTAGACATGAGACCTTGATCCAAACGGATAAAATGTGAACAAACTACCGAATCTAATCAAGTCGTATGGTATAATCAATTAGATTAGATTTTTATCCGGTGACCGAGAGCAATGATATAGAGAATCAAGTGGTAAAGCCACATGATCATCGGAACATATATATCAAATGCTAAAAACTACAACATCAATAAAAAATGTCACACGTCGTTGAATTTAAAGTGGAAAAATCACGTGAGAAAGGACCGTTCGATTCCATTCAAATTATGATATCAAATAAAAAAAAAGTTTCATAAAACTGACCGATTTGGATCGGTTTTATTCTTCCGTTACCCAAGACGGTTTGTGTCTGGGAAATCGCATCCATCAAACACATCGTTATCAAGGTCGTCATGAAGCTTAGGTAAATTCCGCATGGCAACTTCTTTACGCAAACCATTTGAATTCGAGAGAGTCACGAAAAATACGATGATTGCGTGCAAGTACTTTGTTGATATTATGGTCACAAGTTTTCTCTACCATCACTCTCTAAATATACACTTTTTAAAGTCCGTACACAGACGGAACTGACGCAACAGCGCGAACACAACGTCATTTCCATTAGTACACAAATCGATAGCGCATCAGGTGACTTTAAATCCATTGCAATCGTCTTTTTTGTTCGATCATGTTGGAGTTGTGCAACCCTCAAAAAAAAAAATTCCTCATCAAAATACTTCGGTTTTATGTGAATCTTTTTTTAATGTGTCAATTGGCATTGAACTTATTTAACAAAAAAAGAAACAGATTAAATCACTTCATTCTCCAGGGCGAGTTCGAAAATAAAAAGATTTTTTTTTAAATGACAGTATCCAAATTAAGACTTAAGCTTGTGGATTTTCACTCAATGTACTGTGTGATTGCTAATTGTGGATTATATGGCTAAGACATTTTTAATCTGTTTGCAAATATTTAATTAGCTTTTTTGCGGTGGAATCTTCACGCCACTGGAAAAATAAAGTTAGATTAAATTATTGAAAGGTTTTTTTTTCGGGTGAAGCAACAATTTCGATTAAAAAAAGACTTCAATTGAAAACTTTTAATCCTTTAAAATATGAAAATAAGCGAAATTCGCTTGACAAACAACTTTTTTCATTATTATTTTGTATTTTAGCAAAATGGTGCCATGTAAATAACTTTCAAGTCACCAATTAGGTTATCGCTGTTAGAAATGAGCCTGTAAATGGCAGATAAATGACTGCAATCGTGAAATAATTGAGAGAGCGACGAGCCGGTGAGCAGTCGAAATTGGAAAAAAATTGGCCGTAATAACGGATCTAATAAAAAATCAATGATAGTTCGATTGACCGAAGCCACAAAATGTGAAAATGAATTGGAAAAGTCTATGGTAAAAATGTCGTGACTCTGATCGCTCGACAGACAAACGCAAATAAAAAAACGACTTGGCAGAGAAAAACGTCAAAGATAAAAACCAAGCCCGAAACATTCTATGAATAAATAAATCGCAACGACTCGAATAGACGGGGGAAGTCTTGTTCGCCAAAACCCATTCCGTCGAAGTCACCGAAATTTTCATCCACCATAAAATAACTGTAACACGAAAAAGGACTCAAAAGACCGAATAAATAAATTGGTGTATAATTTTGTATGGTTTGTATCGTTGTCCCGACTTTGCCGAGAGGAGAGAGAGAGAGAGAGAGAGATGTGTTTGATGGCAAAAAGTAACATTTTATTTATGATGAAAGATGTGCGTTCACTCCAAACAAAAAAAAAATACGATGCGTATGTGTATATAATAATAATGTTGGTTGTTGTCATGAAAAATCTCTCTGGGCCAAATGGAATGGGCGAAATGAAGAAGAAAAATCAAATAAAAGCGGACAGCGATACCGAATGAAATAAAGGAACATAAACGCCAGTGTCTGACAAATCACATCACATCGAATGGTTATTTTTGGATGATGAGTGCGTGTGCCCGTGCCGTTCGTCAATGTGCTCGCATCGTTCACTCGGCTACCGATCGATATGAGCGTCAAGAGAAAATTCTTTAATATTACATCGACATCGCGAAGAAGGATGATATACAACAACAATAAAGTTTACAATGTGCACAATATACAACACAATCACATACGCGCCACCAATTCCATGCACGTGATTTCGATAAAAATGCTTACTACACACGCTACATGCTCCTTTAAATTTTAAGAATTCTCCATCTGTCCATTTAGGCATCATAATGATATCTCTGCTTTTCACGTCTCTGTCTCTTTTTTTTTCTCTTCTTTTCTCTACATAAAATCTTCAAGTTCATAACAATTGTTGGCGCGTAGCAAAAACTTATACTCTTTGATTATATTCGTTTCGCATACGCTCAAACAGCAATCGCATTTTAATATATTTTCTCTCGCTGTCTTTCTCTGTCGCATTTTGTTGTTTTTCGCCCAGTCGATAACTCTGCTAACTTTCAAGTTGGTTCATGTGTGTTGTGAATACGCTTATTATAACATCGATGATTCAACACACAATGCCATATACCGTATGTAGTAAATATATAGCAAAATCGACACAAAGTAGATGAAATCACGTCGTGCGTTCATTTCTTCCATTTTCTTCTATGTTGTTTGCCCAACACCAAATATCAAACATTCTTGCTTATGATGAGAGAAACACAGAGCAATCGAAAACATAAGAAACCATGGCCATTACAGCAGAAGGAGTATGCATGCACTGTTGAGATGGGTTTGAAGCTTTATAAAATATATTTGATTTGACATTCATATGGGAGAATATGGCAACGCCAAACAAAAACTACCGCGCCGAACGTGTTTGTTTGCCCAGCTAGAGAGAGAGAGAGAGAGGGAGAAAGCAACGAATCTATCCAATTTTGTTTGAAAAACATGCATAAAATTTTCAAACGGGCAAAATGGAACGAGTGAGCCAAGATTGAAGGCACACCAAAAGTACAAAATGTAATATATTGCGTAAATGTGACCATATGTAGATATAAACCAAAGCAGTCGACGTCGTCGTCGTCAAACAACAAAACAACAACACAAGATCCAACGAACGAATGAACGGGCAAAGCAAAAGGAACAAACAAAAAATACAACTGTTTTTCGTGTGTATGTGCTCCATAAAGTTATATATTATAAATAAAATCCGAAGAAGAGGCAGAGATTTACTTAATTTATATAAAATAGACTGAGAGAGCTTACAATATCCAGTAAAAGTGAATTTTCTAATATTGAGTTATTTTTCCTTTTAAACTTACACCCAACCTCTATAACGCCCATAAAGTAGCATTCACATGCAAACACACACACTCACACATCATGCACACTAGCACGAGTACACTGGCATGAATGGTTGCGATCCTGTGTCATGGGTGCGACACGGACGACTGTATGGTGCACGAACTTAGTGTGAGCCTTATCAAATGGGTATCAATGTATTGTGCGCTGGATGCTCTCTTTTTTTCGGGAGATAACAGAAACGGCAATATATGAGCAGATGCCATTCGGTGCGGTTGTGCGAAAGAGAGAAAAACAACAGCACATTCAAATGGGAGTGGTAAAAACGAACAAAACAAACGCGGTTTGCATTTATTTTATTTTCTCATTTCGTATGTGTGCGCGCTTATTTTGTCAGTTCCAGAGCACGAACGACAAAAGCGAAAACGAAAAAAGTACGGAGAGAGAGATGGAGAGGAAAAAAAAACGAACAAATGAAGGAAAAAAAACGAATGAGGCGAAAAAAACAACAACGAAAGAGAACATACTCAAAATTAATATATATTTTGTGAATGCGTTGCGATAGTAAAATAAAATACACTGAAATCCAGATCGAATTATCCAGTGTGTGGCGTACGCTTCAGCAACGTTGCTGTAAAGTGAATTTATCCAACAGTTCTCTTGCTCTCCTTCTCTCTCTCTCTCTCTGTCGGTTTCGTTGTTCTTTTCTTTTACTGTTTCTTTTTTTTCCACTCTCATCAGTTTGCTCGTTTCATTTTCCTTTATTTCGTCGTGTCAATTTTATTTTATGCACAGAAGAACAGCAATACACATTGAAATAAATATAAATCCAATTTTATTTTCTCCATATTTACTGTATGCACCCGTTTTTTGTGTTCTCTCTTTCTCTCTCGCTTCTCTATTTCTAGCTCTATCTCTCTTCCTATGCGATGAAAATGCTTTTTTATTTGCTTTTTGTTGCAGGCATTCACTGTGTGTTGCGTTGCAGATGCGAGTAACGAATGTGAGAGCGAATAAAACACACACACAATTCGGTGGCGTTGACTGTCACGAGATAACATGCTTAATTAGAAATCTGTAATTGAATTGAAATGTACAAAGCCACAAAAACCCCTCGTACGATCTTCTACTCTCTTTTACCACTATACATTATTCTTTTTTTTTGCACTTGGAACGGCTTTAGTTCTTTTCGTAATGTGGTCGCAGTTCATTTTATTTCGGCAGCTTTTTTGCGTAACGCGTAATTCTGTTTTGGAAGTAATTCGTGTTTTTTTTTTCTTCTCTCTATTCAAACATCGTTGTTGTTGTTGTCGTGCAAGTAACCAAATTGTTTCGCCGTGAGATAAAACACAAGGAAATAGATAAGGATTGAATGAGTAAGAAAAAAACAAACCGGTATACCGTCGACAAAGCAGCTTCAATTCGATATTTTAACCTGATTAAATTGTGTGTCGGTGCGCGAATCTTATCTTTTATGAATGTCACATATTGTTATCATCCAACAAACAAGATAGATTTCAGGTATATATAAATCGACCAACGAAGGAGAGAAAGACTAACTAGACGCAAGAGCACGACTGAGCGAGAGAGAGAGTGAGTGTATGCACTGAATGAGAATCAGAACACAGATAAGCATCCAGATTTTCATTTACTACTCACTGAATATGATACCGAAAATAAAGTGGTACCGCATAACCAACGGCACAATGAATCTCTGGATTTTTCTCTCTTTTTGCGTTTCTTGCTGATTTGATTTTAGTGTATGTGTGTGTGCACGTAAAAATTGATTCACAAACATAATTTAAATAAATTTGCTTTTCTTATTTAAGCTCATCGCTCTGGATGCTTCACCCGAAAAAAATTACGTGTGTACTTTTATTTTTCTCATTTGTTTTATGTTTACGGCCAATATCGTCTCCTTATGCTGTTTTCATTTTGTTTTTGCGCGTTTTACCATTTTCTCTAGCTACTCGCTACAATTTTTTCTCTATTTCCCTCACTCCTCCTCCCTCTTCATTCCTCCCTCACTCTCTTTTCTCTCACTCTCTCTATCTCGTTCCTTCTCTGGCTGTTGGTGTTGTTCGTTTCGTTTGTTGTTATCTGAAATTTATGTGTGCATCTTATTTTGAGATAAGCTTTGCAAAACTAATAGCGAAGAGCGCACATTGTTGAAGGTAATGCGATAAACCCATTGAATATTTAAAAAAAACGAACTAATGTGTTCTTCGATGGAATAGGAGAAACGAAAAAAAACCGAGAAAAACGAGAATTTTGTGAAAAGTACATTTTCTTGTGTCTGTTGAAATGAATTGATGTCGGTGGACTCGAGTCGAGTCTATGATGATTTCTCGTTTAATTACAATCTCATGGAAATTTTAATTATTAATTTATGCATGCATTGCACACAGTTCCGATTACTTGAAAATTTATGCACATACGCGCCATACCATTTACATATCGATCAAGTGGTAATTGCAGTTCGCAAAAGAACGAGCGAGATAAAAAAAATCGCTAAAGCAACAAAGCTTCATCTTGTTTTTGTCCTTGCCAATCCACTTCGACCATTATCATTTGTTGTTTCTTTGCTTGGTTCATCCGCTTTTTCCGCGTTTCAATAGTTAAACTAGATACAGTTTCTCTTTTTCACTCTCATTTGCCATCTAGCCCGATGCACATTCACCCGATAAGATCACATCGAGAGAAAATAAAACTAGTCCATAAACCAAAACGAAAAGCACAACAAACAAATGGCAAAAGCAACACTCCATTCCATTGATTTGGCGAATGTAGAAGCGAGCCAGAGCAAGAGAGGGAGTGAAAGAATGAGAGCAAGAAAGAGAAAGAGCGAGAGAGGGAGACAGAGAGGAGAGAGTGTGAGTGAGTTCCTTCGGCAGTGCTTTTCTTGCAATATGGTGAACTGAAGAAGATTATTCGCTATCAACTTGTGTTAGTGCACTCAAACGGAATAAAATATATTTTCTTCCTCTCGCATTTGGTGTGATCATCGGAAATCGTATGCTTCAGCACTACACATGCGCTTCAATTTTCTCTCTTGTTATTAGTTTCCATCTAATTTCAATTCGATGTTTTTTTTATGTTGTTATTGTTGCTGCTTTGTTTCATCTCATTCTCTGTCGACATTCAAGAGTAAGAGAGCGATTTCAGTATTTAATGTCGCATACAAACGAAGCGTTTCATCTAGAAAATGGAAAAAACGGGCATAGTTTAGCAGTAAAATGAGATGAAATCAAGCAACAAATATGGCGAAACATGGAAATTTCAGTTCAATAAAAGTTTCCCCCCAAAGAAAAACACTCCATTTGACTTTATCAATATTTTCGAGCGCAACTTTGGCACTCGCAATGCTCACACGTTTAGTAATAAAAACTTAGGAGACAACAAAGACGATAGAAAAAAAACAAACATCAAACGAAATTTTGTGTGCCGACAACGGCGATGACGACAACGAAAACAAACAACAACAAAATGTTTGCGATTTTAAAAAGCTACTACTATCCACTGCACAATATACATGTATCCATTCTTGTGCCGTATCACTTTTATTAGACATTATTTTAATATTATTTAAAGATAGAGTGAACAGAAGCACCAGATCCATGAACGGTTCGAAAAACATGTACACGGAATAACGGGTGAGATCAGCCAGCGAATTTAATGTGGAAAAAACAAAGCATTTTCAAACACGATGCTCTGAGAGAGAGACGACACACTGCATACGCATATTGTATATATTTGACTTACAAACACATTTGAATCGTTCGTTTTGCCATTCGAGTGGCACACGAATTTCGAATAAAATAAATAAATATATACGGTCGTACATAAATTTCGGTCGAATATATAGATCCCTGTGAGTGTAATATCATTCGCTGTGTGTATTATTTTGGTGTGAACGAGTGCGAGAGATTGAGTTTTCCGCTTGATATTGTTGTTGTTATTGTTGCTCGCCTTTTGTCCGTAGATTCAGTAGCTGAATCACAATGAAACTAGCTTGAGAATCACACGGTACACATACAAGCGTATGACTGTGCGATACGAGCAACACCGACACAGACACAACGGCACACACACATACACTTGCACACATGTAACTAACAACATCGAGTTGAGATCACGAACGGCAGTTCACACAGCATGCAAGAACAGCAGCTACATTTGATAGTGAAATTCAGTCGTTAGCTCTAGTCGTGAACGCAGCATAAAAGATTTTCGTCGTTCGAAATTTTCTTTTCGCATTACATTTTTCACTCTGTGCGTATCGGCAGCGAACAAAATAACGTTCTCTGCACAAAATATACAAATCGTGTTTAAATCATCACATTTTATTGAAAATTCTCGGAATTTTTAAATCGATTTCATCACTCTCTATAGCAGCTCTGTATTTACGCTCAAATTTTTGAATTTCAAAAAATTTCCGTCGATTTAGAAAAAAAAAACGTGACCAGCGCTTCTGACATCGGACAAAACAGTTTAAAAAAAGTTGTTGATTTGAAGAAAAAAATGGTGTGGTGAAAAATTTGAAGAAAAAAAAACCCGAATGTGTGCCCTTTTCGCGCTATTTGTTTGCTGATAAGAAAATATCGTCGACACTCTACGGTACCGAAAAGAGAAAAAAAAAAACAAAGAGAAAGACATTATTTGTGTATGGTGCAAAATAGACCGCATGTGAATCAATTCATTTTGTGTGGTGTACACCGAGAGCCTTTTAGCAAATTTATTGTCGTTAGGTGTCCGTTTTTGGTCGTGAGCTCGAGAGTGCATCTCGCATTTTTGGTCGAAAACTCACCGATCCAATATAACCGAAGAATTATTTGCATAAGTAAGCGCTATCGACAGTTCAACTAAGCCGGCACCAACATTTGTGTCCGGTGTGTTGTTTGTGTTTGGTGTAGAGAAAATTGAACAGGAATTTAACCAAAAAAAATTTACCCGAAACGAACCGAAATACATTGACATTGCTTAATTTTGAACATTATCTGAACGTGCAAAAGAAGCCGTGTTTTGTTTTATTGCCCAACAAAAACAGTGTGTTTTCGTGTGGTGAGTTTTGTTGAATAGCAATAAATCGTGTATTATGCGGCAGAATTGAATGCTACTTCAACATTGATAAAACGAACACAAATCAATCGACGAAAGGCAAACAGTTTGGCAGTTAAAACGTAGAAAACGGAACGTGTATTACACATTATTCGAAGGCATTTTTGGCGACAATTGTTGAGTACATCTGCAACATCAATAATTCAATTCGGTAAATATCCGTTTTGCAGTTATCGTGCATACGTTATTAGACACTCTCTTTCTATATCTGGTCAACACCTCCCTTAGCTAAAGACAACCATAAAACATTTGGCATTCATTACATTACGATTGGTCATTGGGCATAAACGATAGCACAGCATCACTACACTTTCGAAACAACGAACGAAAGAAAAGACACACACACCAAATACAGTCTAAAATAAACAAAACGATGTGGACGAATGGCAACGCTGTGTGTTGTATTTATCGTTTCGGTGCATTTTTCGCGATTTCCAATGTTTACATATGTGCGCGTGTTTTTCATGATGTCATTCGGCTAAAGCTCGTATTTTACTAAAATTGTCATCTGCTCGGTTATTTGTGAGGCGAAAGCATCACTGTGATTTACAATTGCTTACAACTTGTTTTCCGGCCAATGTTATTTCATCGCCAATTTACAGCATCGATTGCATTATAAAAACGATCTCGCCTCATTCTCACTTAATGTCACACACACTTGCAGCCATTCGGCTGTACAAACTTTCAAACATATTCCGCAATAACACCATTTTGTGGCAAATAAATTTATCAATACAGCAAAAATTATCGTCGCATATTTTATGAGGACGAGAGGAATGATGTTTGCATGTATGTGCGGTGCGTTGGCGAATATCTGTGAACAAGAGATAGAGAGAACACTGCCTCGATTCGACTGAGTAAACATTTTGCGAACAATTCGCTTCGACGTTTTAAAGTTGTTTTGGATTTACAAAATCGCCATTGACCGATGCAAAATTGGCAAAGATCGTTTTGCAGAGGTGAATTGACCACATTTCAATCAAAAAAGTGCATTTCAATGGCCGTTTTCAGTTTGATTTCAAATCTAAAGCCTCACATGAATTTATTGCAGTAAATATCTTGAATCCATTTTTTTTAGAAAAAGCCAGAAGCTAAATGGAATGGATTTAAAAAAAAACAATTGAATTTATTTGATAGATTGAATGAGTTGGCACCTATCCAACAATGCAGCACCAGTATATTATCATCAGTGACGGTGCAGGCCGCGATTATTTAAACGAATAGATTTTAATTCGGGAATTATAGAAAAAAAAATGATTTATTTGCAGAAATTTGGCAAACATTTCCATTGAAAAACAAAAAATTGAACATAAAAACGCCACGTCGTACAATGAAGCATTTTGAAGGTGTTTAAATTTTTGCCGTCGGCTAACCACTTGTCCATGGACTGAAAAGAGAGATGCTACAATAAAAAACATATTTTGTTAAAATAACACATCGCTTGCGTCTGTATCCGGAAACGAATTCTTGTCCTTCGTTTTATAATTTAAAAAAGGGAAATAAATCAAACAATACAAATAATTGATCAGACGGTTTTTTATGTTGTTTTGGCGTCGCTTTGTCACCTTCATAACCCGTTTTTTTTCAATTGATAAGAAAAACGAATCAAAAATATTCGTTCCTTTATTTCCACTGTTGATAATCAAAATGCTTCCGAATTTGGTTTGAATAAACAATCCAAAAGATAGAGTTTTTTTTCAATTTTCATCGCATGCACTCCAATATTTTACATGCAAGAATACACTTTATATATTGTAACAAAATCAAATGTGTAAATAATGTGAACAATTTCAAATGTAAACGTGGTGCCCAGAACGATTTTATCTGTGGAACCAAACAAAAAACCCAAAGAACAAAAAAAAAAATATTTGGTTTCTTGTGCAAAGAAAACTAGTGGTTGGTACGTAACGACGGTAGCTGAATTGTGACAAAAATTCGAAAAAAGCGACCAGAACTTATGTACATTTATCGTTCTCTCAAATATGAATTGTTTGAATTAAAATTGTATATTGCTTTTGGAGCTGTTTTTTTATCTTTGATTACAAACACCAACAGAAATTTCAGTTTACATTTTTAGTATTTGATAAACATTTAATAATTAAATTGGTGAGAAGAAATAGAAGATTCAGATGAAGTTGTTGATTAACTGGCGCCAATTGACGAAATTCTTCAAATACCATTTTGATATTGGTCGCACAGATTCTCGGATATTCTCAGCTCTGTATTACAGCTGATAAATTATGCTCAATTCTCTGAACAAACAGCATATTTGATGAGACGATTGGATTAAATATGATGTCCAATAGTAAATATATAAACAGTTGTTCATAGTATTCAAAGCATCTTGCAAATCTCTCAAACAATTATCGGTATTTGACTTTATTTCAACGCTAGACGAATGCATTTAACTCAATTGCAACAACTCATGATCACTCTTTGAATTAGTTGAAGTCACATTCGAGGAAATCTTCTTGAGAACTAGTGTTTTTTTATTATCCTCAACTAAATTAATGAATGAAACGATGCAAAGAGCGAGAAAAAAAGTGGAATAAACAAGAAAGTTATTAGATGATAAATTTTGTCAAATGGAAATTTATTCTCTCCAGTTGTTTCGTCAGCCGTGTACAGCGTTTAACATACGACACAGGCAAAATATCAAAATGATTTATTTGAAGTTCTAATCCTCGCATTAAGATCGCATGTACAAACACACACATATGGAAAATCATTACGCACCAAAGTCACGAATGCGTGCTATGCAGAGCTAAATAAACAGCCCAACAAATCCACAAAACCAACGCTGCATAAATCCGATTCCTTTTTTTTCTATCTATCGCGACACACATTTTTTACCAGTTTTTTTTTTAGCTAGCAGTTCCTTTTTTTCCTTTCAAAAGATCGAAAAATTACTTTAAAACAACAAAGGATCGTATTTTTAGATAGATTTCTTGTTAAACGACAACATTGGAATTATTTTATTATGTTTGCATTAGGGTTTTTTACTTCAAGTGTCATCGAAAATGCAATCGGTTCAATTGATCCCCGCGACGGATGCTATTTTAAGCGAGAAAAAACATGATATCTGACGCGTCTTTTATATATATTTTTGTTCAGTTTTTTGTGTGACACTTCATGATTTCCACGAAAATTCTTAAGAAGTACTTGTTTTTTTAAATCTACAACTGATTCAGAGAAGATTTCATCATAAATGAAAAGTTTGACTTTGAAGCATTGCGACCGATCAAATGTTAGTTAAAATCAAACGAATTTCTTACTTCAATGACCATTTTACAATAAAATACAATTGACTTTCATTTGTATAACCACATTTTTTGATAAGACTCTTTCTATTTGTGATTCCGGCATTGATTTGCTGAAAATTCGTTCGGGAGAAAATATTTTTTAGCCATTTTTTAATCATTTACTCTGTTTTTCTAATAATTTCGTTTCATGCTGTTCACAATTCATTGAATAATCAAATTCAAAACGTTGATTTATTGCCGTGAATCCAAGAGAAGGAATAGCGTAATTATCATCGCAAGAAAGCCACTGTTTCTCATCAATTCTGTGGAATTTGCAAAAAGATTAATTCCGAAAATGAACTGCACCTCTTCCGCCATTAAATGTTTATCAAACAGTTGTATACTTGAGTCGCTGCCAAACACCTAAACAGTCATTGCTTTTTTTGTGTTTAGAAGTCATAAACCGAGATCAAATGATTCCGATTTACGTCGCAATAAGACTTTGGACAAATAATAAGAATAATTAAAATTACAGTTTCATACAGACACTTTGACTTTTTCGTTTTATTACTTATCTAAATCACAATCATTGTTATCATTGAGTCATTTAACCTGATTTGTTCATCATCTATTTTTCATCTCCTCGGTAAAACACACATTGACAACAATGTTATTTATATCGAGAGAGAGAGAGATAGAGAGAGAGAAAAAATCACCCAACATGATGTCATTAACTATATAAATTCTTTGGTTTTTTTTTTCTTCTCTATCTTGTAGACTTTGACGTAGAGCGGGCATCGAAATAGTTGAAGTAGAATGGAGCGTGGATTACAGAATATGTCAGATGCACATGGATTGTGTCTGCAAGATTTCGTAACGGGCGGTACAAATAATGGAACGAATAACGATCATTTGCACAATCATCATAATTTGCATGATACAGTATCATCAGCTGTTAGTGTATCATCGGCAATCACAGGTCTTATGTCATCCGGCAACAATAGTTTGAATCATTTGTCACATGACACAACGAACCATCATCATCATCACCACAATTTGTCGAATACACCGGCTTTGCATGAACCATTGGAAAAACTAAAGCGTAAGTTTCTTTCAGTGATTTTCCCATGAAGTTGAAATCAGTTTTCAACTTTCTTTCGATTTTTTCCATATTTTTTTTTTCACGGTTAGTTAATTTTCACGTTTTGCCTTTATATACTGGTACTTCGTGTGTTCATTTTCAATGAGAAATTTCCTTGTCGAACGTGAGGTTTTTTCAAAGACAATATCGTGGGTGGCGATTGTATGCATGACTTCAATTGCAGGACATCCGAACCACACCATTTTTCGGTGGCACAGGAAACTCACACGCATTCGGAATGAAATCCAAGAGGAATTGGATTATAAAGGCGCATCATTCACATTTCACAGAAATTGGACTCTACAAAATTTAACATGGCCAAAACCAATTGATGTCATTTGATACTCACAACAACACATTGCTGTTTGTGTGTAATAACAAAACATACGTTTCTGTTTATTTGTTCTTAATTTGCGTTGCCACTTGTGGCACTCGTTTAAGTTTTCGACTATTTTGTTACATATGGGGTAAAACAGCAATGATAATCATCTCTCACAAGTGCTAGCACTGCTATCTGTACTCTTCGAATGTGAAGATTCACAATTTTCGAAGTGAAGCAAACAAATCGTGTGTTCACATTGTTTTGGCGCAACAACAACAACAACACCATCGAGAAAATTAGATTAAATGTGTAATCGGAGCTGGTTCAAGTATACAAACGGTTGGTTAAATTATGTTTGAATAAGAAGTCGTGTGCTCAACCAAAGGTATCATTTGATAATCGCTTTAATTTGTAAACATCATACAAAATGATGTTGATGATGATATAATCAGAATGAAAATATGAAGAGAAAATTAAATAAAAATTCAATTATGACTGAATTTCTCAATCGTCTATTTGAGATCATACATTGCTGCCTTCTTTTTCGATGATATTATCCAGCAGTCGGCCAGATTTTTATCGCATTGTACGTTTTTTTTCTCTCTTCTCTTTGCCTTCGTTTTTGATACATATCATTTATGACGCACCACATTGACAATTTGAATATTTGCAGGGTTACAAGCGCTAATATCTTAATTTTTCATTACTTTGTTCACATGTCATTTGAATGAATGTAATTTGATCTAATTGTTTTGATCAAACAATAGTTGTCGTTGTCGTCGCTTGTCATTCATCGTACATTTGAAATCGACGCACCAAAATGTATGAGCATCGTGAAAATCATAATCAACTAAAAACACACTCATTCAACGGTATAAGTGTGATATAGATTTCATTCATGCTATTCATACGCCTTGACGGCACATTTACACTGAATGAATCGCCTGCGAATCATCACTGAATCGTTCAAATTAGCGCCCCTTTACATGCGCACACATCGGCACACAAGTGTTACTTTCTCGCATCAATGCCAAGACTATGCTCGGGGAGGAACTGAAGGCTCTCTTCTCTCTATTACGTAAAATATCCATACAAAAAACATGCATTCAATAATGGTATTTTTTAGGGTGTTCAATTAGGCATGACCGCTCATATTCATCGCTACTGATGTTGCTCATTTTTTTTTTGTCTCTCACTCTCTTTCTCTGTATTCAATAAACATATCGCTGTGGTAAATGACGCTTCAATAAATCCCATTGATGTAACACAATCGCTTAATAATATACAAATATCGAATTCATTCAGTCGACGACACAAAAAATTATGAAGACAAAAGAGTGTGAAATTATTTTGTGCGTGAAATCGTGAAAATTTGTCATCGAAACACAAGTGTTATTTCATGTTAGTTTTTTGCCATATGAACCCTACATTTTCTACTGTTTGTGCATCGCCGACTGGAAAATATTTATTCAAATAATTTAAATCATAAAAATATGTCAACATTCACATCGAAAATGTTTAAAGTTCATTTTATTCAAAATTGGGTTGGAGGTCGGATCGGCTAAAAATTCTAATGAATTGCGCCAGTACTTCATGCAAATGATTTTGACAACGGAATTAAATGGACATCATTTGGTATGTCTTTCTGTCTTAATGCATGATGAATATGCATGTGAATTTCCGAGAATATGAACGAACATTGAACGAAATGTTCCCCTTTCGTGGAAATTCAAGTGAACAACAAACAGCAAGATCATGTACATTGTACATTTTGGCAATGTTTGTACATTTAAATCATAAATTGCCTTCAAAATGGCTGAACTTCATCGGTTTTTGTAAAAACAACAACCATTCTCGCATTTTGTTCACGATCCGTCGCTCAGTTTCGTTCTCGTTTTTATTGCAAATTTAACACGCGCACATATACACCACCCGAAAAATGTTGATTTCGTTTTCATGACATTTGTTTCTCTATTTTGTTGACACATTTTCTATGTTCATTTGCATTTTGCATAAATTTTATTTGCTGCACTATTGTTGAGAGTGGCAAAAGCATTAGACGACAAGAATACACAGCACACAGACATTTACACCAAAATGAACCTGATGTAAATTACATTATGTAATGAATAAATGTTTTCTATTTTCACGGTGTATCACCGCATCCTCTCTCTCTCCCTCTCGTTGTCTTGTTCTTCTTCTCTTTTTGTCTCTCTCTCGCTCTATTCTCTCTCACTCTCCTTCTCGGTCTCTTTTTGTCTCTCGGTCTCTTGTGGAAATGAGTTTCATTTGGGTCGTTTTCATAAAATATATCTAAAACTGTGTAAAAAAAGGAGCATACGCGAATCAATTTCAATGCCGCAGTCTTTGAGTTCCTGTTACTGTTGTTGCATCGCAAATATAAAATATTCGTGTCGCTGTAGCCAGCGCATCTCGTTTGCTTCGCGTTCAATGTTTAATCGTGATATAATAGCCATAATAACAATACGTTCGCTTTGCAAGTAATTTGACAGTTCAAATATGCAAATGGTCGCATGATAAATGCTTTCGAAAATGCGTGTCACCACGGAATATTTATCATCCAAATGTATGCACAAGTGTATGATATGCCACGGTGTGGTGAAATATCGCTTATTCACATTTTTAACCTCTTGCCACGACAAAGCGAGCTCTCTCGCCATTTTTTTTACATTTACTTCATATTCCAAAGAAGACCGTTTTCAACTCGTGCTATTTTATTTCGCTTATAAAATATTCAAACATGTGTTTTGAGTATCCGCCCAAATCGCGATTTAAACATTTTATTTAAAATAAATTTCAACATCATTAAAACGATTAAAACTTATTGCTTACATTTTAATGAAACGTTTAACTTTAAATTTGTGTGCCATAATGGAACTCATTTGGGTGGTGTTATTAGTAAATGAATCAGTCGAGGAAAATCTGTTGATAATTTTGTTGTTCAAACTCAGAGAAAAACACACATACCCAAAATTAGTAGAAACGTGTGTGCAAAACGGAAGTTCTTGCCCAACAAAATTTATCGATCTTATTTGAAAATAGTATCAGAACTAATCTCTAGATCTGATTTTGTTGTTGGTAATTTTTCAAGTGCTTAGCATTTTTTGGTTGGTCTTTTTTCATTTGAAACATAAAAATTAAGCACACGTCACAATTAGAAACTGAACAGCAATGTTCCGAATGAGAAAACAAGCAGACGAAGAAAATGTGAGAATTGAGATGTTCGATGCACAATTAAGTGCTGTTAAATTTGTGGTACGTGTCTTCGTGGCTGCCGTGGGTATTTTCATAATTAATACGAAAGCGATCGTCTGTCAAATGAAGTGTATATTTGATGAGGCAAACGGAAAATCCGATTTAATGCATTCAAATGATTTTTTTTTCACTTTGTTTCTCTTTCCGTTTCACATTGTGTTTGCATTTCGTTTTGTCGAACGAATCTCACAAACATCATTTTCATTTTTATGATGTGACTTTGAACAGAACAATCTTATTTTGACAATTTTTTTTTTGGCTTTTCGTTTCGAAAACAAAACGAAGCACAGCATGAATGGCATGAAATGTGATAGCTCCTATTATAGCATGATGTACCATTTCGATCGAAGAAGGAAGTCAGACAATCTACGGTTTTTGGCTTTATTTTAAGTGCTGGTTCCACAATGCAAATACACGGAGAATCAAATTCATTTCGATTTAATTAATGTTTTTTTGTGTCAGGGCTTAACTTCTGTTTGCCTTTAATTATTTTCTATGCAAACAGATAAAAATGAATAAAGAAACGGAGAAAGAAAAGAACAAGTGGAAAAAAGCAGAAAACTCACTTTTGCTTCAGAGAAATGAGAAAAGCGAAGAGAAGCGGAAAAAATGTTGCTTCCATTGTAATTGACTTTTGTTCATTGATTTAATTTTTTCGAACTCTATGCCAAAATCGAAAATATTTCAAATTGATCAATCCACGCGTTATCAGAATCGCCTCTTCCATACTTTATTTGTCAAATACTTTTTGTTTTCAACTTTTTATGCAATTTTTCCTAGTATTTTTTAGTATTTTAATCCTTACTCTTCAATTCTAATCCTTATACTTCAATTAAATAATCTGCGGAGAGATTGTCGTCAAATGATTAAATCGGACTCACAATGCCAATGGCAACTAATAATAGTGTCTCGTTTTTTCTTCTCAACAAACATTTTTTTTTATCTCAAACGCGATAAGAATAAGTAAACATTTGAATTCCGAGCATATTTGTCAAAGGTTTAAAAAAAAGTGATTCATTATATCTTCTTTGACGGCGATCATTTGAAACAAATGTTCAATCGAATTAAATATGGTGTAAAATAAAAAGGCAAAATAAATTAGCGTAAAATGTAAAGTGTGATTCCAATATTGGTAGCATCAGCGATACTAAATGCTTCTGCATATAAATCGCATCATTTTGGATGTGCAATTGGTAGAATACAAAAACAAACCATATGGACCGATCGGGTGCATCTGATTAGGGGCTGAAATTTGCTTGTTTTGCGGACAATCGAAAGTGTCTTTTCTGAATGCATCGCGTACATTTGGTTCAAAGGAGCGTACATAGTTCATTTACAGTAGTTTGGGTAAAGCAAAACTTACCCTTCACTAAACAATGCAAATACCAGCATCAATAATGATAGCGGTAATATTAATATCATTTGTATTTGATGTAAAAATAAAATACACATTAGCATTATGGACGCGTAAACAACAACCAGTAAAGCATTTTGGGGTTCGGCAGATGAGTAGAAAAACTGTGGTAGTGATTTGTTTGCTTTTGGTTTTGTACAATGCATTGATCACTGCCGCACCGGCACAACCATACCGAATTCGTTCGTTTGCTGCAGAATTTTACGGTGAACAAAAAAAAATGAGATGAATGAAGGAGAATAGATTGCATTTAGAAAACGGTGTAGATGCTAACATTGCAAAGGAATACGGATCGTTGAATGTATTTATTTGATGGTGACACAGATGATATATTAATGTATAATAAGCCATATGGGACCAATTTTCTGGCCAAATGGAGAGATTGTTTTCGGTTTCTTTTTCACTTTGCTCGACATGAACAGTTCCTTGTTGTCATTTTACATAGTCGCTTTTCTTAATGTCCATCGTTTTCTCTCTCTCTTTCTTTCTCGTTCGTGTGTTTATGGACCCATTCTGTGCATCGTTTATGTGTTATAATGATCATGTCTGTCGTATTCTTTATTGTGATTCCATTTATGTAAAATGCATAGGCCAAGTGGCTTATTTTATGGAATCTGCAAAATCTCTCGGTCACCATCAAGACATTTGTGAATGAAAATCAGCCAACTATAAACAGAGAGCGAAATTGAGAGAGAGAGAGAGAAATGTTTGTCTGGTTTGTGTGATCCGGAAAATAGGCAAATTCCGTATAATAAACACATTTCGGTCAATGTATGTCTCGAAAACGAAGGAGAAACATACTTAATCCCTGAATGGCTATCGCATAATTTATGGAAATAGTCATAACCTATGCTAAAGTGAATGTCCGAAAGTGTTGTAGAAATGCGTTGGCATCGTGAAATCGAAAATTGTCAACGTCATCATAAGCATCATGTTCCGTTCGACAAGAAATGTCCTTTGTCATTCGATGCGCAGCATATTTTTGCGGTTATTGATGGCAAATAGAAGCCATATGGCCCAAAATATTTGACTTTTGCACACACGCACACACAATTGTCATCAAAGACCGTAATATCTAAAAACACACATAAAAATCGAAATGAAAATCAAAATATAATCATAATGACAATGATGCTATTCATTACATTCATTTATTATGTTTGAGTTTGCGTGCAAAATATTTGTTTTGTGGTTTTTACTTGGTGATTTTTATTTATGAACAATTTTTCTTTTGTTATTTTTCTTTTCGCTTTCGTTCATTCAGTGTATGTGAGAGTTTTCGTATCATATACCTTTGGTTCTCTGTATTTTTTTTTCTATTCTACTCTATCTAGCCCGATCGCTATAAATTATCCGGTTAGAGCCAGGGACAATTTCACATCACATTGCACGAGTTTATTGTTTTTACTATTGGTTCGCCCTTATTTGTCATCTCTCTTATATTGCCGTTGCCGTTCATTGTGTTGTCGTCGGTTGGGTTGTTTGTGTTCACCGTACGCATGTTGATTCGAATGCGCAACAAAAACAACAAAATTTGTTATTTTTATCGTTATTATTATTTCCATTAGTTTGTGTATTTTATATTTGGTTGTGATTTTTATTTGCGCGTTTTGTACACACACAAGCAATTGCAAGACAACAAACAACAATTGCAACAAAAAATACACACAGATCGAATTGTCTGTACTACAATATCGAACCCTTTTTCGATTTTATTGCACACATTCGGCACGGCATCTCAACTCAATAAATATTTTTTGGCGCTATGGCTGAAAATCATTTTTTCCTTTTATTACACTCATGTCACTCTTATCTCTCTCTCTCTCTCTCTCTCTCTCGATTTTTTTCTTGTCATTGTTTCTGCGCATTTGTTCTTTTCTTTTATTTACTATTGCGGTAAATATGTTTCCGATTCAGTTGTGTGTCTCGTCCTTTTTCCTCATATTGATGGTTGTTATCAACGCGCTAGCCATGTGAAATGGACCGTATTATTAGCAAACAAGTTGCTATTTTATCTTTAACCTTTTTGCACCATTTTTTCCGTGTGTTACATATTTTTATGATCCGTTTTTTTTTCTGCCGGCGGTCCCAATAGTATCGTAAATGTTCTATCTCTGAATATAATTGTTTTTATTTTCGGTGTGGTTTGCCAGTAATCACCGTTTTATGATCAACTCAAGTTTAAAATTGAAATTGGCGAAAAAATAAATGAGAGTGTCTCTTTGTGCCGACGTGTACTCTTGGGAAAACTCATAATACCATAAATTTACTTTATTTTGATTAAACAAATCCAAAATAACCAGCGTTAGTATTTACGTTGGTGAAAACACATCTTTAACGAGAAAATATATTATATTTTCCCACAAAAAAAATCCAAATACAAATATGAACTGCGAGAAAATTAGTATGAATTTAAACGTCTCTATCTCGAATTTGTTTACATAAATGAGATTAAAATTTTAATCACTGCGACATTTGGAAAAAGAAATGAATATTGAAATCAACAATAAAATAATTTTGATAAATGATTTTATGTTTTCGAACGCAAAAAAAAAATTTACTCACTGCAAAGTCGTTAAATTGGCCAACGGAAATTTTGTTTTTGATTTTATCTCTAAACCACTCGTGAAATACCATGGCGGGTGATAAATAAACAAAAGAATTTGAAGACATTTCGGAAATAAACTGAATTTCTATTGCTTTGCGTCCTTTGAACTTTTAAGATTTAAAAATAAATGTGTTCGGGCAGCAAATAAAGGCAAACTACGCTTGTCGCAGCCATTGTACACGAATAATATATCGATAGAGTTCGTTTGCTCTTATCGCTTGTGTTTTGTTTTCATTTTGTTGTCATTTTTATTTACGCCACAATGCGTATAAATTAGTTCTATTTGCCGATTTTTTTTTCCGAAATTAATTGTCATCAAAAATAGCCCGAAACGTGACAAACGCTGAATTTTTTTTAACCGACGGCATCAATACGATACACGGCTTTCGTGCGCACCATTCGCGTAGGCCAACAAAACCATTCACATTTCGTATAATTTATGTGTCGAAACATTCCAAGTTTTGTTTGCAATAAATTCTAACGCCGAACAATATCGTATGCATTATATGTCTTGTGATTTTTGGCTCTCGATCGCACATCATTTCGCTTCAAAATGTTTTATGACTTCTTTTTTCTGAAGGAAGAGCGAGAGAAAGAGAGAAAGAGAATGAAGGAAGAGCGAAAACACACAAATTTCATTGAACATTTCATGGATTTCCCGGGTGTAATTTGGCTTAGTAAAGTGAAAAATATGCAACTGAGACAATCATGTTAATTAGCTCGAACATTTTAAATGATTTAATTTATTTTACACATCGATGACATATGTAGGCCACGCAGAAAATTTCCTACCATCATATTTATTATTATATTTTTCAGTATTGTCATAAAATTAACATTTGAAATGGCATTACTTTCCAGTGATACAAGGAATATGTAAAATTAAGAGTGAAAAAAGAGAGAGATCATTATTCTCAGGGAGTTGTAATCGGAGGAAGAAATTTTACAAACAGTTCCAACTGTGTGTGTGTGTGCATGGGAGAGTGAAAAAGGGACGATATGAGATGTAAAACATGTGCACACGCTTTAGCCTAATGTGCGGTATTTCATTTTTTTAAACATCGGCGCATCAGAAGCGAACAAGAGAAAAAAAGTGTCAACGCGTCTCATGTGCTGTACATGAGAACAGCGACAAAATAGAGAAATAAAAATGCAATAAATTTTCCAAAGTTGACAGGGTCGTTAGTTGCTATCATCTATATGGGTAAATAGCATTTGAATGCGCAGCACATACGTATTATTTCAAATGAAACGGCAAATAAATGTCTCAGAAGAAAAAAAATGCATTCGAAACGAAATGCATAAAATGAACAAACATTCTGGAGAAGAACAACACCTGTCACACATTGAAAAAGCAACAAATCTGTTTTTCGTAAATTGCCAATAAAGACGTATGTCAACACATTGGTTAAATTCTCGGCATAAGCAAACGACTCATTACCATTCGAATAATTAGCCGTTTATGAAACCAAAGAATCACAAGAATTTCATGCAATCACAAATCAAATGCAATTGAATGACATTAATGCTTTGGTTATCGTTCATTAGTTAGAAGGAAATTAACCGTGAAATGGATTGAACTTGAAAGATTATAAATTCCAAAAATTCCACCCAAAATAGAAATACCACATCATTTTTATTAAGTTTTCAACCGAAATTTTGTTTATCTTTTGCAGTGTGGGCCGAAACTGGTGATTTCCGTGATAATAGCCATAGTTCAATGACCAATGTTGCAAACAGTCTTGATATCAGTCAACTACATTTTCAACCACCGACAAATTTGCGAAACAACAAAAACAATCGAGATCGAAAACCCGACGGTAAGTATTTGCTCGGTTTTTTCTTTATTTGAAATATTCTTACACCGATTGATAAATCTGACCAAACAAAAATGTTTAAAATGTTTTTTTTCTTCTTTGTCAATGTTGCTTGTTTCGTAAAGGTAATCGATCAATGAATGAGCCAAATGTGAAAGTGGAAAACACCAATTTAGTGATACACGATGAACAAATTGTGGCTAGTGACGAAACGAAAAATGATAAAAAGAATAAACGACAACGTCGCCAGCGAACACACTTTACATCGCAGCAATTACAAGAATTGGAGCATACGTTTAGCCGAAATCGATATCCGGATATGTCAACACGTGAAGAGATAGCTCTATGGACCAATTTGACAGAGGCCAGAGTCAGAGTGAGTAAAACATAGTATAAGTACTTTAATCCGAATGGCTTTGCTTGGATATTTTGTTAGGCAGTTACTCTGTTGCGCATTCGATATTGTGTCGTTCCCGTCGCCTGTTGGTTCCAGCCACGGCAGCTCAACAGCATTACATAGAAATGTTCTCTTTGTCTCACACGACCGACCGACGGCAAATCCAAAAAAAAATACTAAAGAAACACGATTTTTTTGCGCAGTTTTCGTCATCATTCGTTTTTTTTTTGTGCCAAAACGAGAGAGAGCCTGGATATCCAGATTTGGCATTCATTTGCCTTTTTGATTTTTCACGTGTTGAAAGAGTGTTTGCTTTTTTTTCTCTTATTTTCACGCCACCATCATGACGACAACGACAATAATGACGACATTGATTCACAAACGCTCAATGGCAGAGCCCGGGTATTAAGTTGACTTAACCTATAGGAAATGAATCTCCAAAATACTTTAATACTCCGGCAATTTAAATTTAAGACAACAACAACATAAACAAAAATTGATTTTTCTGCACTCATTTCGTCTGCCAATGAGCGAGAATCTAGGTTGACTATGCATTAAATACTTTAACAAATAAATCGATTTCGATTCGGATTTAGAGATGAAGGTTAATCAATTGCACTTCATGTTTAGTCCTGCATTCAAACATCTAATCCTGTAATAACTGTATTTGCTTTTGGTTACTAGCCATCGATCCAATCAATGGATTCGGTACGTTATTTTTTTATTCGTTCTGGGAAAAAAGTTTGTTTTTTTTTTTTATTTCGTCATCAAACTCGGTAATGAAGACATCATTTGAATTTTTTCCCAGCTCATAATTTTTTTTTCAAACGATAAATAAATGAGCGTTTCATTGAGATCAACGGATGTTTAGCCACGGCCATGTATAATTGATTTTTACGCCAATTATTAATGGCTTAATCGGCCAATTCTATGGGAATTTCGACCAAACTGTGTAGATATCAGTCGTTAAATATCACTTTAAAGCCAGAAAATGGCATGCAACTCAAATATCAAGCGAATAAAAAAAAACTATTCGAAAATTCGAAAATGTTGTTAAACTTGTGCAGTATTTTAGTTCCGGCTCATTATGGAGGCGCGCGCGCGATACATTTAATGTCATTTGAGCAGAAAATTACCAATAAATGTCGAACACGCGCTACCAAAGCCCCCTTTGGTGACTGTGTATATGTGTAATTTGGTTGCATTGGAAATGAAATCGTTATTCACAACCCCGAACGAGCAGCGCCAGTGCTGTTTTATTTGAATAAAATTATTGGCGTGACATAAATATTAGTTTTGCACGTGCTAATTCGTGTCGAAATCTAATTTAAATTCAAATGAAATTTTTGCGCGATTTGGGGTTTACAGGCACGTAACATACGAAAAATATGTTCACTATTTCATTTCTATACTCGAGAGATACGCAGAGATTTTAGTTTAATTTTTACTTTTTCATTTGGCCAAAATGCCCGTCTTTTTTTTCTCCTCTCTCTCTTTCTCGGTTAAACAACCAACACGTGCGTATAATGATATTGGTGCACGTTGATCGTGCTTCTAATATGAAGCGACCACAAAACAATGAAAAGTGAATGCATGATAAAAGCAAATAGCGAATGGGTATACTGGTCTTTGTCCTGCTTCGGCAAATTGCAGTGGATAGAAGCAATGCATCCCTGGGCTTTCGATTATTTACCGAAATTATTTGAAATCATTCAGCATTCCATGTTTTTGGATTGTTTGCGAGTTTATGGCTGAAAGAGCGTGTAAATTGGAATGCAACAAAATGGAATATTGGTTTATAAAATGCAATTTATGGTGAACATAATTTACAGAAATTTACCAATGCATTTATAAGAGTGCCATTGGGGTTTGGTTTGGGATGCACAGCTATTTTGCAATATTGACGCTGTGATTGTGAAATTCATACCCCCTCAAAATCTATATGTATGTATTTTTCGGAGGTGTTGCGTTTTTGTGAGTGAATAAATCGGTACGGTGTGTGTAGATTTGTTTTTGAACGGGTTTGTTTCGAGAATATTATGATTATTATTGAAATTGATGTAAATGCCCGGATTACAAAGTTAATCCGAAACAATGCATGCGCTCGTGTATCGAAATCAGCATATCGAAAGCAGTGAAAATTTATTTCGTCGACTGGCAACGAAAAAAAAAGACACATGGAACACTAGTCGGTAGAAGCAAGCAAATAAAAATCATCCCTTGCTGCTGCCAACTCATGACGATGAAATCATGATAGTCAACTCGTCTGGACACTATCGTAAATTCCAAATGAATGTGAAAACAGATATTTTTTTCTCGTAACATACCTCGAAACAGATAATTCAATCTCAAAACGAAAATGTTCCCTTAAATTTTTCAAAAGTTAATTTGTTTTTAGCATGTGATTGTCTCCCTCATTTTGTGTCCAACGAAAATCGATTGAATTCAAGTCATCGTTGTCTAGATCGTTGTTGTGCAATAATTTATCGAAAATGTTGTAATTTATATCGTTTGTGTGCATTTATTACGCATCGATAATCTTGATTGATAAGTGTTTTCATTTCTAATCGCCAAACAAAATTGCGAACAATTGAGAAAAACCGCTCGAAAACGTACGAAATTCACATGTGTCGACATTTCAACTGCCGCACAGCACTTTCAATTAACATATGACAAATTTATATGAGCAATAAAAATAAAAACGCGTCAATTTCCATTTGATTGAGTTAATCGTGTCATTCCATGTAGTGAACATAAAATTCTCGATTTCACTCTGCATGAGCTCTCAACGCACCGACAATCATGAACTATTGCATTGAAACGAACCCATTAAATGGCATTTAAAGAACAACATCGGTAATAAATGCAATCATTTAAACGATAAATTGAAGTATTAGTTGGGGCTACATTGAGATAAAATAAGAAGGAAAAATAGATGAAAAAAAAATCTATACGCATCGCAGTCTATCTACACGATGTAATTACATGGAAGTTTTTGATGTGTATGTGTGCGTGAGCGCGCCACCACTGCGTAATACCACATAATTATTTTTTTGCACCCCGAAAATTATTCATTTATAAATGGATATATGGAAACCGTCCGTCATTCTGGTTCGTACACGCCATCGAATGGGTGGCAACGATGCCAGACTCGAAATGAGTTGGTAAAACAAATTACGCACACACACACAAACATAGTGGAAATAGGAGATTTTGGTGCAGAATATTCGTTAATAAGATATCGCGAACGAATGTGCGCTCTATCTCGTCTCTGTTTTCGTTCTTTCGCCCTATTTCGGCCGTTAATCTCATGAAGTTACAGCAAAACTGTGCGATAGAGAAAGAAAGTTTAATTTTCTTCGTTGGCTTGACGAGAAACGTCAAACAACCCCTTTTTGCAGAAAGTTAATCTGCTTTATGAGAGCTAATCTTCGTCATTATAAAATCAGTCGACTGTAAAAGAACAGTAGGACATTTTCATTTTATCGGATCGCAACCAAACAGCTCGGCATCAACAGCAGCAGCGACAAGTGACGGGGACAAAATCTCTTTCGATGCGATAGTTTATAAATATATATTCCAAACCAAAGTTGGCTGGGTGAACGCAACAAAATTGAGTAGTTGAAATGACTTTAACAGAGAGATTTCGAATATTATTATTAGAAGTGGACAAATGGAAAACATATTTTATTGAATGTTTCAATAAATTGTTATGACACCATACACATACACAAGCTGCTTGCAAATTGGACGTTCGTATTTTACGACATAGACGGTACATTTGAAACTAATGCCATATTTATTGTGCAATCGCATAATTCGAAACATGTAAATCTTTTAATGACTTCAAAAGATAGCGATAAATATGGTGTTCAAATAAAATTGAATATTAAATAATTTTCCGAGATAATTGAATTATATCATCATTAATGACTCCTGTTTTGTATTGTTCAAAATGAAGTAAAAAGTCGCCGAAAATTAATCGTCATCATACACATATTTTGATGTATGACTTGCTATCTAAAACAATTATTTTATTGTTTTATGGACGGCAGTTTGTTTTTTTCTCTCAACTCAAAGCGCGGAAAATTTTCCAACGATGTCATCACAAACATTCGAACAATTTCTTTTTTTTAATTTAAAATCATTGATGCATTGCATTTTTCTCGTTTTCACGATCTGTATACACCGAGCACCTTATTTCATGAGGCGCGACATTTAAGATGAACGCAAACAGTAGCAATTCCCCATTTTTTTTTTCGCCATTCTTCAAATAAAACGACAGACGCTATCTGTTTGTGTGCATCTTCGAATCGTGAAGGGAATGTCGAGAGGGTGGTCTTAGCTTCAATGAACATTGACTGACATTGGCATTATTTCTTATTATTGAATGTATTTTAGCCGTTGTCGTGGTTGCCTATCCATTTTAGCGAATGCGTGAGCGTGCATGTGCGTCTCGAACAGATAGATGGTAAAAGTAATTTATTTCGACATTTTCTTTCCATCGATTACTCCAGCAAAAAAAAAATAAGAAGCAAAAAAGACGAAGAGAGATCTAACGGTCGTGTATCATTTGCACATGAACACAGAAAGAGAGTGAGTTTAACGTCGCACACTGTTTATTATTTGAAGTGCACATTTACAGGCTGAAAGGAAAGAAAAAACACACAGGCGAAAGGGAAGATACGCGTGTGTCGAAACACCGAAAAACGAATAATATATATATTAAAATATATCCAGTATGCCGACGCACCCGCCATTGTTAAAAAAATTGAGCGTGTATACGATGCGCACAATTCAATGTGCACAGTCGTCTCAGCTCACGACTGGCTGTTCTCTTTCTCACATTTTTCGTCGACTGTATCAGCATCAGCAGTAGCTGCGAATGCCAACCAAAACGGCATCCTCTATCAATTCAATCAACCACTAAATACTAAACGTATAATAATGTTTTCGTTTATGTGCGCATCCATGTGTATAATTGTGTGGGGGAAAATGAAGATAAACGACATTTGCTATACATGCTTAGAGAAATGTTCGGTGCCGAATATGGCAGGAAAATAAATTTTCGGAGGAGGGAAATACAAGTAGGAAATCGAGAGGAATGGAAAAGCGACCGAGTGAGAGAAGTGTATGAAAAATGTCGAAAGGAAAAAAAAAAGAAAAGAAAATTCGAATGGAAGCTTCGACAACGTATTTATTATGTTGTTTTTGAGAATGGAGCTGTTGGTGCGTATTTTTTGGACGAACAGAGATAAAATGAATTGGTTGATATCTTTGCACGTCGATTGTTCCATCTTCATTTGTTTTGCTGTTTTGTGTCTTTGCTTTTTTTCTGCTTCTTATTTGGGAAGAGCCGAACGATAATGCGAAGCAATCCTACGCACATTTCATCTTCGGTCGAAACAATGTGTTGTAGTAAATAGAAGCATATTCTTCCATTGCAAAGCAAAACTATTATGTAAAATCCACCATTATGTCTCGTTTATTTACCCAATACGAAAATGTCATATTATCATTGTTGCCGGCACGCATTATCATACAGTCACAATACACAAACATACACACACAGTGATACTCACACTCAAAATAGATGAGTTGGGATCTTTTGCTTGGTATGTACGGGTTGTTGTAAAATATTTTGCTTTCGTTTCGTGTCACTTTGGATATATTTGCTGTTGTGCATGTTGATCATCATTTTCTGGTTTTTGACAAAATGCGGAGCCAATTTATATACATCAAACCATACCACGACGATGGCAACGACGGCGGCGACGACGATGGCACCGAAACAACAAAACGAGGGACAAAAGGGGGGTTAAATTGTTGGCAAACACACAATTGTGTGTGTTCAATCCATTCGTAGACCCATTTGCCAGCCTTCATTACATAATATTTATTTAACCCGTACTGACATTTATATAAATATTACAAAATTGTGCACGAACACCACTCTCCCTCGCTCCCCATGGTTCTGTCTCTCTTTTTTACTTTTCATGTCATTTCCTCTCTTTCATGCTCTTTTACTCAGACCGAAGATGAACGATCCAAGTGTTTTGATAAAATATTGAAGCGCATCCCTGCTTAAATATTCAACAATATGCTAGCACGAAAAACGTGCTGAAGAATATGAATTTATGACTAAATTTAACCGTTTATAATGTAGGCAACCGTAGCACAAGCAGTAGTTTGCAAACACTATTGCAGCCCGACGAAAGTCATGCCAAAATGGCAACGATACGAGAAAGATGAAGACGACGGGAAAAGGAGAGAGAGAGAGAGAGTGAGAAAAATCGTATCTGCATTGCAAAATATGGCTAGATCTAAATTAGAATTTATTATTCTGTTTTGCCAGCCGATAACAAAGACTAATTTTGCAATGCCACTACCTATGTTGTCGTGTCGTGTCACTACATTCTCTTTCTGCGCTCGTCGCTCAATGCAAAATACACATATATAAAATATAGTTAATTTAAATCTTGATTTTGATGAATAAGTAAACATGCAATAAAGTATCTTTTTTCGTCTCTTTCTTCTGTAGGTTTGGTTTAAAAATCGTCGTGCAAAATGGCGTAAGCGTGAACGTAATGCAATGAATGCGGCTGCTGTTGCTGCGGCCGATTTCAAAAATGGTTTCGGAACGCAATTTATGCAACCATTTACCGATACAGATGCATTGTATTCATCATATTCGCCGTACAATAATTGGGCAACAAAGGTCCCATCACCATTGGGTGCAAAAACATTTCCATGGCCGGTAAATCCATTGGGTTCGGTTGTAACACCGAATCATCATCAAAATTCCGTAAATTGTTTTAATTCATCATCGTCAACGGTCAATATGAATTCGAGCGGTATGTTGGCCGCAACTGGAATGAGTGCACCATTAACAGCAACACCAACACCGGGCACATCATGCCCGTACACCGGTGCAGCAAATCCATATTCGATGTATCATCGTACACCGACTGAACCATGTACAGCGATGTCATCTAGCATAGCCACACTGCGATTGAAAGCAAAACAACATTCATCTGGTTTTGCCAGTCCATATTCAGCACCATCGCCGGTATCGAGGTCCAATTCGGCCGGTTTATCGGCATGCCAATATGCTGGCATTACTGATGTGTGAGATAACGGTTTTGGGACCATATCAAACATATTTTCGAATCATTCATTGTATTACATCAACAATAACATGAAATTCAAACAAGAATCAGACGATGGTCCCATGACATTGGCAATATCCAAGGAAACTGACGACGAGGATGCTGCTAATGCTGACAATATTCCAAACTAAATAAAAAATAACATTTAAAATACACACACACACACACACAACACACAATCAATCCAATTCGTAAGCAATAGAGTATTAAATTCATTCATCCATTGTTGTTCAATTCAATATGTACACGGTGCGTGACTTTCGTGTTCGTGACTTTAAAGTTGAATGCTATTTCTTTTGAGAAGAAAAATGGCATTTGAAAGGTTTCCATAAAAGCTTCTGAACAGTTATTAGGTTTGTTTGCACACAACTATTCCTTCGTTTGGCTTGTTCGAATTGAAAGTAAAAACAAAACAGAGAAACGAAGAAAAAATGAGAAAACACACACATTTATATATATACAGATGTTTTGCGTTTAAGTTAGAGTTTAACAATTATAAATCTGAAACTCACTCAAAATAAAGTTGTAAAATGCATTGTTGTGCAATTTAATTAAGATTTTGTTTTTGATGCTGAAATGCCCTGATTGTAGCACGATTTAATTATTTGATGTAAAACGAAATGGGTTGATCTAGATCTAGTCTTATTTCTTATTTCAATGCCATTGATTTTATTTAAGAATTTTTTTTAAAAGAAATATTAATCGGCGAGAATAGATTCTTTTGTACACAAACACTGGCCACAAAATACATAATTTAAAAAAAATTATTATAACATTACACACACACTGATTGCGAGAATAGAATGAATAAAGAAGAGGAAAATCCACATGAAAAGCCATTTGAATACCTTCAATTTAGCGTTAAATATGGTACATTGTAAGGCTATAGAGAGTGTAAGATTTTTGATCAAAATTGATCACAACAATGAATGGCTATTAGATTTTATTGGTCATGGCATATTAAACGCCAATTTTATTATTAGATAATAGGCCACTAAGTGAAATACCATTAAATAAAAAAATGCATGTATGATTAGCTGTAAAATAAGGGGTCATCATCGCCACCATTATCACCAAACACTTAGTATTTATGAACCGGGAATAAAGTGGCAACAAAAAATGGCATTTTCATCCATTTACAAATTTAAGCAAAAAAAAAAGTGCAGACGTTACCGGTACTTACCATTTAAATTAAATTAATGCTATATTGTCAAAAATTCACTACAAAAAAAAATTTAAGAATGACTAATCAGTTTTTAAGCAAGAAATATTTAAGATTTTCATTCGGTAAATATCACACAAACCAAAACTAAACTGAACAAAAAGTAAAAAAAAAAATCCGAAGTTCTCAATGGATTAATCATTTAAGCAAACTTACAAATTTTATGGATGTAAATCTAGGAAAAAAAGACAATACTTAATCGTAATCTATAACCAATGTGTGAATGTTCTACGTCATTTTGAAGAAAGAAAATCTGTTTGATGAATAAAAAGAAAACAAGGTAACATTTGTATAATTTGATAAATAGAAAACAACAACAAAAAAACTAGAATGCGAAATCTTCCGCATTAGCATAAGCAGATAATATAATCGACATTTTTTTTTTTTTGGTTTTTTGGCGTACATTGCATTTGATCTGACTAAGTTTTTACTATGGCTTATAAAAAGAGAGATAAGTAAAGAAATGATAGAAATCGTCGGTTTTGATATCGCGGAATGTCGATGTGTAAATAATATCAAACTGAATATATAGAGATATAAATGTGTAGTATTTAAGTAGCGGGAGTGGCATGTTTCTAGAAAGCAAACGATGGATTTTTTTTTGAATATATTACAATGACCGGCCACATCGCGACTCTCTCACACATACACACACATACTATTTTATTTGACCAGTTCAAACAGAGCGGAAAAGAAAACCATTGAAATTAAGTTGATATTTTTATTGAGCATTTGAATTGCGGTGACAAACGATTTACGATTTACATTTCTATAAATGTTGATCGAATGAAATGAAAATGGTTATTCACAAAGTTCAAACAATTTACCGATTTGTTGTATCGATTGACACAAATTTTCTTCTCTTCACCATTTAATGGCTGAAAAAATAGACATATTAGAAATATGTGAAGAACCATTCAATAGAAAAATCAACTAGAAATAATCAATGCTACAGAGTTTCTTCTTTAAATTACTTACACAAATTGTATTTCCTATAAATAATATGGTAAACTTTCTTTCTTGAACGAAAAAAATACACAAACATTTGTAGATAGTACAAGAAAGGAAGATCCATTATTAGTATTGTAACGAATCATTACAAAATCCACATACACAGACACAAAAAAAACCAAATCTTACAAATATTTAACAATGTAATGATACTAAATTAAATACCAAATTAAAGATTCAATATAAATTAATAATAAAATGAGAATAAAAAAAAATCCACATCAAATGTTGTTTCAATTTAACGAAGAAAATAAGGTTAAAGGGTGAGCGGAAGGACTATCGAAGAGTGCATAGGAAAGTGTATGCTAATCAAATCACGGTTTAAATAATAGGATTTCCGTATTTGGTCACCTCAAATTGCATGTGCATCCGACATCGTCATCGTCACCATTGTATAAACATATGCATTGCGCCACTAAATTATGAAATCCGATTGTGATTGTTTTTCCACTCATTGAAAGTGTGTAAGAAAATATTTGTTTTATGTTGTTGGCCCATTCATCGAATCCACCGCAAAAAATACTAAGTAAAATTGCCGGCACATGATCATGTCTGCATAAATAATACACATTCAAAAAGAAAAACAATACGGCAAATATCTGCAGTGGTTAAAAGTGTCTTCACCAACAACCAACTAAAAGATAATGGAATGGTTAAAAGAACAACCAAAACTAAACTAACATTCACACCAAATTTATTCATAATATCACATTAATCGCATCCTATTTATTATTCACCCCAAAAGCAAACAGAAGACATTGGATGTGAGAGGGAGAGAGCGAGAAGAAGAAAATGGGCGCACAATAGGCTTCGCGACTGTAATCGTTCTACGCTATTACCGACGACGCACTTTTTTTTTACCGCGTCGTGCATGGTGCCAAAGCAATAATAATGTGCACATTGTCAAGGGTGACGAAACTGTAAGCGGTAGTTTGTAATGTGGCTGTGTGAAATTGCCGTGATTTAAAATAACAAACAAAATTCAAATGTATGCTGAATGTATCTGAGTTCTTTCGCATGCACGATGCGATTGAATGTGAAAAACAAGTTTTTGTTTTCGATATGTGCCCCTGCACATATTTACTGCATTCATTTCAGTGCACGACATTTTTATTTGTTTTGTGATTGTGCAGAGTGTGTGTTTGGTGTCTCACTCTCATCGATTTCGGCCCACATTTGACACGTTTGGCATTGGGTGCGTGCAGCATTGAATGATTGTGATGCGGTGAAAACTTAATCAAAATCACAGCATTCGGTCCCATTTTCTTTACATTCGGTTTTGGTTGTTGTTTTCCCATTTATTTCATCATTTATTACATTGAATTTCTCCTACACTCTTATTTGAAAATAGTTTATGTTTGCACAAAAGAAGCAAATAAAGAAAAACAACAATGACACACGCACACGCCACTTTTCTACACGATCTTTCGACAACAACAGCAACAAAAAAATACCTCCGTGTTCACCCCCTCGCAAAACAGCACATCTTTCGACATTCATTCTGCTCTCTCAGCACAATGTATGGGATTAGCTTTGTTTTTATAGAATTATTCATATATAAAGCAATGGAAATGCCGACCATGAACGCACCAGAAACAAGTTGCAATTCGTGTTTTTTTTCTTCTTTCAAACTTCTTCTTCTTCTATTTTCATTTCTTCCGCCTATTCATCAGCTGCTTTTATAGCCATTGCGACAAAGTTCTTTGTTTGTTTCCATCGCGTTCTTGGTGGGTTTTTTATTTGTTGCTCCCTTGGATCATGCTGCTAATAAAATGGTCGCTAATATCTAATATTATTTAATGAACATCATAAAATGTGACTAGATAAATGGAATGAACGGAAAAAAGGCAGCATGGTGATGCGAGCGCACAACAATGACGAGCTGAAGAAAAAAAAAACGACAACAACATTGCAATAAAGAAATGGGAAAATGAAATCGTAAACATGGAGCATGCAGCATTTTAGAGGCGAAAACACGAAAATATAAACAGCAAAAGCTAACAAAGCGCAAAATGACATCAACAAATAGAATGAACGCTATGCTTTTGTTCTTCATCGAAAACGGCCAAAGTATTATTTTCGCTCCGCCATTTTCGCTTTGATTCATTACGTCAAATTATTTTCACTCAAAATCCGTCCTGGTTCCGCATTTTTTACTTCATAATTTATGACCGCACTTTTCCTTTTGCGGTTCTCATTTAACTTTTAAAAATGAAAACCAAAATTCGCGGCAATTTTTCATCACAATTTTCAAAGTTGCATGCATAGTTTTTGAACGAAGATTTGTTTCTTTAACAATAACAACAACAAAAATTTCTCCTTCATCGTTCATTGGTTGACTGAATTGATGTTGTAAAAAAAAATTTCTATCTTTTGTATTAAACGCATTTTATCCAACTGATGTTTTCTATTCGAAAAGTAATTTTCTGCATGAGTTTCATTTGGTTTATTGCAAACGTTGATGCTGCTGCGGGCTGATTCGAATTCATCTCATCAGCTGAGCCAATGTGCTGTCAATGAAAACGAAAATTGATTCGATTTTTGCCCTCTTGTTCCACATATATATGTGTGTATGTCCGGGAGTCAGTCCCAGTTTTGCTATGAACGGGATCGTTAAATTGGCATCAAGTTTATAGTGTATTCATCGGGCGAATAGTCGTTTAATAAAAACAGAACATTACCTCTCTCTCTCTCCCTCTCATTGAACATTGAACCGCATGAAACGAATGAATTTTCCGAATAAATGATTGCTATTTTCAAATTATCTGACATCAAATTTTAAACTAGATCCGATTCATCAACGTTGCTTGATTTAAACTTGCAATTGGCAAACAAAGCAAAAAAAAAACGTCTTGCATCACGCCCTATCATCACCAAAGAATACAGCAGATAAAAAAAACATCGAAATGTTAATTGATGTAATCAATCATAAAACCGCATGCGGTGGCAAGAGTATCGCACGGCATCAACAAACTAACTCGGAATTTTAGCTCGTCGTTGTGTGCGCGTTACGGTACCTTACTTTCAAATCATTAATACAATAGAGCGACTCTACGCAGCGAGTTCACTCACATGTTCGTCAAATACCCATATATTCTAAGCATGCCATGGAGCAAGTACAATTTTTTTGTATCTTTTGTTTTGCACACCGTTTTTTCTCATATTTAATTAATTAATTTTCAATTTCATTGTGTGCATAAATTATGCATGTGTGTGCACGGGAGCCTTTTTTTGCTCGGTGAGTGTTGTGAAAACCTAACACATTGCCAGAGTTGCAACAATTATTGAGTCATACGGATTTCACCGACTATTACCACTATTGTAACCACCTTGATTTGGGTTTGACGTCGCATGCATAATTTTGCTGCAAATATAAAGTGATTGATGACTTAAGGCCCATTCTATAAATAAAATGCCACCTTTAATGAAAACACGCTGTTCATTTTATTCTACATTACATAATACACGTTCTTTATTGAATTTAATCGTTTGCATGCTACCTAATTCATAAATACATTTCTAAATTGAAAGGCAATAAATAGCTTATATTTTACCGAATAAATAAATAAATAAATAGAATTTTAGTCGGAACATTTTTGAATTTCAATAAATTAAATGATGGCTATTTTGTCGAATTTTTCTCTCGTTTTTTTTTCTTCATTTCGAGCAAATTTCATAAAAATTCATGAAAATTACGTCCAAATTGATTTGTTATGTATGTATTCTAATATTGGTTTCATTCTTTGTTTCCATTTTCACACAATCTACACACTAGCAATGTCACTAATTTATTCATAAATTGATCATATGATTTCATCTAAGTAAATATTGACCTTCTTCGACGAAATATTATTATTTATTTGTAAGATGGTGAAATGTGTGTAAAATGTGTGGAATCGAATGAAATTTTGTTTAATCTAGAGATTATACTTTGGAATTGTCTGTGCATCTATTAAACAAACTAGTAAACTATTTACACAAAACCGATATTCATTTGTTCAAACTCATTGTCAATCGAGCCCATTTAAATACGGCAATATATGCATTTCATCAAGCGTTTTTGCGTTCTGTCTTTCTTTTTTTTCTGCTTTTTTCTGCGATTCAATCTCATGCAACAATTGTTGTTATTTGTTGAATTGACCCCGAAATTCACAATATTCATTCTTTCTTTTGTCCAACGTTCTTTTTTATATGTCACTGGGTCTGGGCAAAAAATTAGCTGTATTCTGTTTGTTTGTTTGTCTTCTCTTCTCACAACACACTATCATTCAACATAGAGAGTTAAGTGCATTCTCATTAGTTTCACTGGATTCTTTTTCGTAGAATCTTTTTTTTTTTTTTTTGCTTTTTCTTTTTTTGCTTGCATTGACATTTTTCAGTTACACTTGATGAGCACATGTTCACACACACACGAGGATTGATTGATTGAATTTTGATTCACGGTTTACTGCATTTTTCTGGCTTGTACTAATTTATTGATGTCATTGAATGTGGTAAGCATAGCCGGTTGGTCGGTGTCTTCAAAACTGGAGCATTTTTTATAAATATTATGGCAGTTCTTTCCATCTTGACCGTCTCGAGCTGCACGCATATACTTGAAGAATCTCAAAATCTCCACATTATCGGATGTCGGCTTTCGCAATTCATTCAATTCGCTGGAATGAGAAAAAAAGTGAAAGAAAAGTTTTAAAAACGTTTTTAATTTGTATGAAAAATAAATAAAATGACGGTTCATGCATCGATACTGCATAATTTCACCATATTCGATTAATTGCCATTGTTTGGTAGTTGCGATGACAAATGTCACAGAAAATATCACAGTTTTGTCGAGATCACAGCGGTTCATAAATCAGTGAAGCGATTATGATTGCATACTTTCGCTTTTCTTAATATTTTCAACCAGGTGATTTACATTAAAAATGAGACCTCTTTCAGAGAAATTCCAAAATGTCATGCAAACACACACACACGTTGTTGTCGTCCTCTTCATCTTCATTTTCGGTGAAATCGAATGGTAATCAGAGTCGCTAATCAAATGTATTGTCAAATCAGGCTAGCAATGCTACAATTTGTTGCGATGTGATGTGAAGCATAAAACGAATCAAGATCGATCAGACAATGAATGACTATTCTATGAATTAGAGTCTTTTGAACAGCGAATTATCTGATTATAACTTATGAACAGTGAGCCATTTCAAACAGCGGTTTATTATCTCTCTTCTTTCCTCTCTCTCTCTCTCTCTTCGGCTCTCGCTCTAACCAATTCAAAGTAGTTGGTCATTGACCGTTACAACTTTCAGCGTATTTTCAATACAAATGCGCAAATATATTCATATATAAGCACGTAGATAGTTAATCTGATTCTATTTAATGACCAGCAAGTGGCACATGATGGAATAGATGACAATTGACAAACTGTACACATAAAAGTATGACGTTTTTGGTTTTCATGCGACAAAATATCACTGTGCAAACCGTAAATGAGCAAAAATGTATGAATATTCATCATAAAAGACTGCTGTGACCGCGGTATGCCGTGATTGCTTTGCACATCAATACGGAAAATGAATGAAAAATGATTTCGTGCTCAAGAGAAAAAACCCCGAAAAGAAACAATGATGAAATAATTGCTGAAGCTATCGTTTCAGTGTGGCACACGTGTGTTTCATCTCGAATCCATCTACTCTGACCCCAAAGACATACGATATCTTTACAAAACCAACACGCATTCATTTCTCATAATCATGAACCTGCTCATGAATTTTGCACGCAAACACCGTCCATTTTCCATATTTAATATTGATTTCTTTTTCGACATTTTAATTTTTTGGGTGGAAAAAGAAAACGAATTGCAAATTAATATGTTTTTTTTTTTTTTTTTCGTGCAAACCGTTTTAATAAACTGAGAATGAATTTGAATGTGGATTTAGAAATTTTGATGCGAGAGAGAAAAAAGAGAAAAAACTGATCGTTTTGAAAAGAAATATATGAGACACACATCATTTTAAATTCCGCAACCGATGAGCAGTGGTCGACTGAATTCAACCGCACGATGGGTTAATGCAAAAGCAACAGCAACAACAAAAAATGAAAAGTGTATCGAATGTGGGTCAGATACATATCTTTCTCTCTCTTTAAATGCTCGGCATATTTTTTCGTGCGTGTGCGCGCGCGCGTTTCAATGATAACAACCATTTCGATATGGATGTGTCGGTGACTCTTTCACATAACAAGTTTGTTCGGTGTGATTCAGAAGAGAAAAAAACCATTGGCAACCAGCGGAATGAATTCTGGCAATCGTTTATGTTAATAATGTGTGCGTGTGTGTGTTTTAAGTTAGTATATTGTGTGCTGCGCATGATTGATCAACGTTTTTTTTTTCAACTTACCGACTTAATTGCGCCGATACTAAATTACTGTACGGCATATATTTGGCTGGGCTTGAGTACATTAAACAGACGAGCTTTTCGCGGCATGCTTCATTATCGCCGTTTAGGTTCAATTGATGGAATACAGCATCGAGTCGTGACAACAAAGGACTGTAGAATGGATCATAATTCGTGAGCAGCATCGACGACGCTGGAATGTCGTGGAATACTTTGAAGTCATCTTTTTTACTTTGCAACGTTTCTTTTCGCGAGTGCTGTGCATATTCCGGCATTGTGTACGTGTTGGCTAGCGTGAATTGTGGCTTTGGTTCGGCAATATCATATAACGATAACATGTTATTGGCAGCCGGTGCTGTATCATATGAACTCGGTTCGACATTTGCATGATTGGCTGTTAATGTTTGCTGTGGGTAATTGTAGCCAATGCCAGCTCCAGTTGGTTCTTCGACCGGTGGATTGTCTTTGAATTCAAAATCGTCAACTGTTTCGGCTGGATGTCCAACACCAGACGATGATAGAAGACCTAAACAAATGTGCGTTTATAAGATTTAATAAAATTCTGCTTGTTTGATTTTTCGTATACAAATCATACCTTTTCCAACCATTTTGCTTAATGAACCGAGTATGCTTGGTAAAAACATGGCCAGCAGCACGGTTTTTGCCACTTGAACACCAATAAAGATTGGCCACATCAATTTTTTAAAGCCTAAAACGATGGAATGCAAAGTGAAATTTAATGGTATTTTTGCCTTTTTATAACGACTTCTGTGTCGATTTATTTTCAATAAATTATAAATTTTTATTATAAATTACCTTTAAAGAAAAACAGTCGACCACCATCGGGCACGATATTTTGAAGCGCTGAACCGCTTGCCGATTGAAAGATATACCGTTCGGTGAACTTTTTAATGCGATTTATAACTTTGTCGTTGAGTAAATAGTCCGTAATAAATGATCGTTGTTGGTTGGCCGATCGTTTTTGGATGCCACCGTCATTGTTCTGCTTCATTATCGCCAAGAAATCCAATGTCATTTCTCGTAGCTCTCGAAGACTCTCGTTAATATTTCGAATTGTTTCCGTTTCATTTTTATCATCTGATGGTTTCTCTTTGTTATCTATTTCATCTTCATCGGTGCGTCTATCGGCATGCGATGTCACCGTTGGCGTTGCATTTGTTTCTGGTTCTTTACGTTTCGTTTCAGAGGTAACGGCTTCAACTATTTGCGTTGAAGCCGACACTGGCTTATATTCGGTTGGTACCGCAATCGGCACAAATTCATCATTATTTGCACTGACCGCTTTTGAATACCTTTGAAAGGGTCGCGGTGAATTGAAAAATTTCTGTTGACTTGAATTCGATACCAATACAGCAATTAGCAACAATATCGAAAGTGTATATTGTTGCCAGTTGAATCTTTTTAGACACATTTCGGGCGTGTTTAATGTGTGAAAAATTTCAAATTTGATATCAAACACATGAAATCTGAATGACAATAATATTCCACGTCGATTATCTTGATTTTTGTTTTCGTTTTTATTGTCGAATTTTTACTTTTATTTCACTCTCTTTGCGTGGTCGTTGTTTTTATTTTTAAAAGCGTTGTTATTGTTGACGAATATGATGATGTCGTGTGCAGACCGTTTTGGTTCACGTTGAATATATGCGTAAACACGAATCGAAAACTATACGCATGAACTTTCTCTCACACCAAAATGATAAACACTACTCTGAACACTATTGATACGTCATACTGAAGCAGTCTTTCCGTCTACTTTAGTATGCAGAAGCGTTTATAAGCATTCGCGTATATATGTTAAGCCGATACTGCTTTGTTGTCGTTTTCTCTCTTCCTTCTTCTTATTATCTTTCGTTGTAATTGTTTTTTCTACTCGCTCTTTTTCGGATTTTCCAGATTGTATATTTTATGATTGCCGCTTTGTCTATTTATGATAAATCTTCGCGACTTTTCTATCGTATCGAGTTATCTTGGTTGCGATGCAATCGATTTAATGAAAATACTTTCCGCATTCACCTGTAAATTGAAAAAGAAATTTGTGAGATGAAACATAAGTACGGATGGTACGAGATGACATTGGCCACTGGATGAATGAGAAACCGGTCGGCATTGTATATATATCTAATTGTTCACCAATGCAACATTAATGCCACTTTTACACGGAACGTATTTGTGTTCTCAGACACAAAACGTGCACTTGACAACAACGAAGATGCGGCAATTCCGTATGCCACCGTATACACAGAGAGAGTACCATTTTCTGTTAGGAGAACTAATGCATGTATGTAGGTTGAGTAAAGAAGAAAGTCGTCGTCGAATTGGCGTGTCTGAACATATAATTAAATATATGATGTTATTCTAGAATCAGGTGATAAAATGCATTGACAATGCATCGGAAATTGAAGACAAGTACTCTTTTACTGATTCACGCCCAATGAACATTATAATTTTTCAATCAAAATTGATTCAGTTTTTCTTCGGAAAAAATCATTGTGAAGAAAGCAGCTGCAACATGGCTTACTTATTATGGCTATTCATTTCTTAGAAGAATTTTTCTTTTATGGTTATTTGATATAAATACAATATTTCGTGGAAATACGTGGGCACCTTCTCACTTATGTAGTAAATAACTATTTAATCGAAACAATCAAAAATGATTTTGCATGAAATCAATATTCATTTATCTTTTTTTCACGGTAGACTCTCTCTCTCTCTCTCTGTGTGTGTCTTTTTCTGTCTAAATTTGTCGTTGATCATCAGATATAATTGCGAATTAGGCGCGATTGTTTGGATGTCATTACTTTCTTCAATCAGTTTTTTGTTTGTACCGGTAGTCTCGTAAGCCCGAAGAGTAATAACAAAAAAACTGACATAATGAAATTGTCAGAGTTAAAATTAGTGTGTAAAGCGTAAATTCACACATTTATATTATTGCAAATAACAGTGGCAGTGGATAGGCACAGCACCATGAATTTCGGCTATTAAACAACAATGAGAACGAAGAACAAAGAACAAATAAAAACAACGTGGTAAAAAAGCAAGAAATGAGAAACCAAATTAGTTGGAACAAAACAAAAATGATGTTTGGAAACTTCAATGATAGAATGGTGGATAAATATGGCAATTACCATTGCAAATGTGTATTGTTTAACCTGTTTTCGAAATGGAAACAAATGAAGCGGTCCCATCTCGGGTCTAGATGGAATTAGCTAATTATGATTCAACTGGTTAGAAATATGTTTGAGAGAAAGGTGACTACAAACAATTGAAGAAATGCCGAAGAAGAGTGACGTCAAAGACTACTAAATAAATCCAAATCGAAGCAAAAACTAATGACGGTCAACCACACCGATAACCACGAAAAAGTGATATTTACATGAAATCCACGATTTTCATTTATTACTTTTGAATTTATTTCGTGAAATGTGTGAATTCCCAAAGGATGAATGAAATCGGTGTGTCATCGGTGATTTACAATCGTGTAAATATGCTAAATAGTTCCGCTAAACATTTATATTGAGTGAAAGCTATCTATTCCGCATAATTGATTACAACGATCATTGGAATGAACAAGTGATAGATGGACAGAGACAGAGAGAGCGAAAGAAATGGAAAGAGAGAAATAGAGACAGAATCAGAGAAAAAGCGAAAGAGAGCAAGAGAGTCCATCGGTCAGTGTTGAAAAATGCTTTGACGAAGCGGTTTAAAATTTAAATGAGTATCGTTATTGCTAAAGGGCGATTGAAATGGTTTGCGGCGCATCATGAAGTTCACTTATTATGAACTTGAAAGTGTAAATGAAGAGTCTCTGAAGACCGTTGCAAATCATGAAAAACTTTTGACACCACTGCCATAATTCCCAATGGGAATTTCTCATATGCTTGTTCCGCAAATCAAATCGCCATAGAGTATTTTGCTCCAAATGCAATTGCCAGCAGCTGATATACTCAGTGTTCAGTTAGATTTATCGCGCTGACCTTAATTCTTACATGCAATTTCATCATTTTAATTCATTTTCTCTTGTATCTTATGTTGGTTTTTGTTGTTGTTTTTCCCAACTCATAGATCGCTACCGTATTAGACTATATTCATATCAAAAATTTCGATGTTTCTTTTCGTTCCGTCTGTTTTTTTTTTCTTCTTCTCGCAATCGTTTTCGGAACAAAATGTGTAGTGAAATGGTTGCGCGAGAATAAAAAATCTCTCAAAATGATTTTAACATAATAATTTGCTTTCTTTCTCAACTGGTATAACTGAGATGTTTCTATAGCGCCAAAGATTCACGGATCAAGAAAAAAACCTGCTGATTTGGCTAATACGGTTTTCTTCGTGCTCGAAAAATTTATGATGCATAAGAGATGATTGTTGTAAGCATGCATGCATAAAAATGCGGATGAGCACGATATACGCTTGAAATGATAGCGAGATAAACAATATTTACGTTCGGCATATCACGAAATCGAAACACTTTTTATTTTGTTATCATTTCACTTCTCGATAAAAATGTTCTCTCACTCTCTCTCTTTTACTCGAAATTTCTCGCATAAAACGAAAGCGAATCAGCTTTCGATTGAAACGATGGAGATATTTGCCACGCACATACATTAAAATAGAATTGTAAACAATAGACTTTGTCACGTAAATGATAAATCCCATGGCCAAAAATCTCAATGATGCGCTGCGTCGATTGAAAGCATCAAAAATATACAAATAAACAAAAGAATCACACTGGAAAGAATAAACATTCAGTTTCACCTTTTTTTTTCCCGTAAAATTATGTTGTTAACGTGGTTTTATGTTTGTTTCCCGTTCTTATGTTTACTTCTTATGAATTTGTGGCTTAAATTAGGTTCATTCACTAACAGTGTTGTTGTTTTGTTTTTCGAACGGTTATTTTACTTCTTTGACCGACTCGATTTAGGTTTCGTACGTCAAATGTTGCCTTTGAGACTTCGAATTTGATTGTTTAAAACAGAACACATAAACTATTCAGAGGAAAAAACACACTTTAAATATCGAATGGTTGCTTTTCTCTCTCTTTTTTTTTGCAAATCATATGCAAATTATAGAATTTGCCAAAACGGTAATGTCTGATTTCGAAAGAACTGCAAACCAAACCACATATTTCGATTTGAATTCGAATGCACGGACAGAACGAGTTAATGCGATATTGTGTCGTAGCACACCGTTTGAACACTAATTCATTTTACCAAACTATACGAGCCAAGTGGCAGCGATATCTTTTGGCTCACCATACCATTTGGTGTAGACGTCGTTTGCTTGTGTTTGTGTTTGAATGCGTATAAAATGGCTTGAGCCGATCACGCATACCTTTGCATTGGCGCGCGCACATTCGCTCACAACGCCGCAGAAACAACCGAAATAAAGAATGAATAAAAACGCATGAGAGATATATCCGATTTTTGTTTGAATTTATTCATGCACGTTGTCGACATTCCATTTTGGACACTGTTCGCTTTTGGTCTTGCAACGTGGTTTTCACATTTAAACATTCCACTACACATTCACTACACATTCACTCAACACATTAACGACGGTGAAAAAGAGCAGATGAAAACAACAAACTGCGCGCGCGCTGCAGAGAAAGAAGCACTGTTTACCAACACACGTTTATTTGCACCTAAGTAGATGCTTGGCTGTTTCACTTGAATGAAACAAGCAATTTATGAGTCTGATTAAAGCCACCGAATGAGAAGAAAAAAACAATAATAACAAAAACGACTAATGATGTGTAATGAAATCAATGTTATCATTCTAGAATATAAGCCAAAGGACAGAAAATGATCGAAGTACCGTTTTTATTTAAGAATTTTCTACAATGAGATACGTTTTATTTCAATACGCTCACACAAATGCAGAATACAGTTGTCTCTTCATATTGGATCTCTTTTTTTTTGTTTCTCATTCCATTCGCATATGTGATTCCAGTGGAATGGAATGAATGCAATTTTTCGTTGTTTGCAATCACTTCGAACTTGCGCTTTAGTAATGTGATGATCGTTTTCTTTGAAAACATGCACACATTCATGGAAACTTAAAACGTGTGTATGTTGTGCTCTATTTTTTCAAGTGGCTTAAGCTTTCTTCCGCATATACGGAACGATCGATTCACGGGCTGTAAAATGATTCGAATATTGCGATGACGATTATGACAAAATGTCGATGAGTATTACTACCGCTATGCATGGTTCATTTTTGGCGAATGCAAACTGTTCAACACAGCCGTTGGGAAATGATAATAAAAGAATATCGCAGCGAAAGTATAATGTGATGCCCACAGCATGAACGAGAATCATTAAGAAAATTGCTTAATCGGATCGGTTGCTGCTGTTCAAATCGTGAAAATTTCGCTTTTTCTGTGATGAGGATTATAAATATTCGATGATCAGATATAATTACGTCGCCTAAAGGTATTAATAACATCCAATTGCTACTGCTACACAATTACTTTTACAAACATGCCAAATGGTTCAAATTAGAATGTCGAACAAAATCACACAAAAAACACTGCCGCTGAAAGCCGAATGATGTTGATATTCAAAAGATGACATTATAGAATAGAAATCACGAAATGTGATAGAAATCGATAATGTATTCATTCAAATCTTGTCATAAAACACCGAATGAAAGTCAATTGCAGAATGTTCGTTGAAGCGTGAATAATACCCATATTAGAATAATGTCCATAAAATTATCAAAATTTAATCGCAATCAAATTCGGATTTCATCGAAATGACATGGTGGCATTTTCTTTTGTCACGGATCATTAAGCCTATTGTTCTGAATTTAATGCAAACAGTGAAAATATCTACAAATTCTTGGTCAATTTTCTATTTTAAATTGTTTAGAATTTAAATGAATATTTTACGGTCGTTAAATTTCCTCAACTGTCACTCATTGAAAATAATTTCAATGTGTATTCCGCATTGAATTTCCAACTTTCGCTGCTGGTTAATTGTCAGAACAGTGCAAACACGATGCACATAGATTAATTGAATAATAACACAATTTGACGGTGATATTTTAATTGCAAAAGAAAGTGGAAAATCCTTCCGCTAAAAAACTGTTGTTGGACGCCATTGTAACGCGCGCTTAATCAGAAATTAATGGAAAGTTAAACGATTATAATGTTTGCAACGTAATGGAATGCACATTGTTTTCTGTATCGTCTTCATTTGCACGAAATAATGGTTAGCACAAGATGCGAATAGAATGATGTTCGTCGTTGATGTGTGCTGATTCAATCAACAAACATGTCTATAAAAACCGAATGTGTGCAATCAAAGTCAAGGTTTCTTTCACTCTTTTTTTATTTTATTTTCATGAATCATGATCGAAGCGGTTTTGTGTTGTTTTTGCAATGTAGTTACGTGTTAACATAATCAAGTGTATTGTTTTTTCTTATTATCTGTGTGTACGAAATGAATTAAATAAAAAAAAGAGTAAATAAAAAAATAGTGCTGATGAATTCCGAGATTTGTACTGTAACCATTTTCAATTTAAGCAGTTTCAAACGATCACGAATCATGATCAAACAATAAAACAATGAAGTTCAACGATTGATACAATCTATGTGTATCTGTGCCGGCGAGAGCCAACATCCAACATTTTCCATTCGATTAAACATCTCAATGTTTAGTCACACAAATAAAAAAAAATCATTCAGTAAAACCATAGTGTACACGATGTGCGGATCCACCTTTGGAAACTTGATTTTGCCAACATTATTGAAATTAAATCACCGATATTTGCACAGACATGCCCGGCTCATGAAACATGCATTTCATCGATCAAATATATTCAGAGATTCAACTTTGAATTCAATTTCAAATTAATACACTCTTCTCAACTTATCTTTATGAAGTCTTCATTCAATTTATGTTAATTTATCAAGAGCGATTTTTTGTGCTGTACAATACAATAAATTACAAATGTAGAATCGTACCGCGCACGTTCCATAAATACAATTACCTACCGCAATAAAAAAGCCGATCCAATCATAATTTCTCAATTACGTTAGCATTGTTTTATTCATTGTTTTCTATGTTTTGGCATATTTTGTTGCCATTTAACATGGCCCACAGTGTGTCAATAACTTATTGTTCGGCAAATAAATATCGGGCGCTATACACGCGGTAATGAATTATATGAAAATGTAAAGAGAGAAAGAAATACACAAATTATCACTGTGCACTTACTTTACACTCTAATATGATGTGTGAAAATCGAAATGGTGTGTGCACAGAGAGCGAAAGATCAGTGAGAACTATTTTGTATTATTGGCATCATAAAATTTACTATACATATATTTGTAAACGTACACTGTACCAAATGGAGAGAAAAAAACACACACACCATTTATTAAATGTTTTATTGGTAGAGCATTTAGAGAAAGTTGTTTTGTCAGTTCATGTTCAACTATCGATCTTTTCTCTCTGCGATGCTTATTTTTGTATCTCTCTCTGTGTATGTCTGCTGTTTGTCTTCTCCTTTGTTGTCACTTCATGGACTGTCTCTGTAGATTAAAAAAAACACACTCGATTCATAAGCGTACGTCGAATGATCAAATGGATTTCAATCACGTTGAAAAATTGAACAATGATCTTGAGTAAGAAATCGAATACCGTTGAGTGTGTGTATGACACCCATTCGTAATTGGTCACATGGAGCGCTTCAAATTGTATCGATTACATTGAATGTTTTGTTAAACTAATTTTTACTTCTTAAATCCGTTGAAAATTGTAACAAGTGCATTCAATACAAACTATTAGTTTTACCAATTTAAAGTGTGGTTAAATTTTTCACGCCTTCGTCATGCCATTGCTGAGCATAATTTTGGCTCATTATGCAAATGAATTTATTACATTCAATATATAAAATTGGTCTTAGCTGTTTCGCAATTTGTTCTCACTGAACTTTGTTTGAGGTAAAAAAAAAATGGAAGTGAAAGCGGTACCGAAAAAACAAAGTTTCGAGATGAGAAAATTCGGCATTTTTGTTTCTTTTGAATACAAAAAAGCCACCGTAAACAAATTCAAGCAGACAAGCACCACAATGGATGCCTATGACTGGCAATGAACCACTTCCCACATTCATTTTCGTTTATAAAATCAATTGACGGCTATCTGCTTAATTCAATTAATCCAAAGCAAGAGAGAAAACAACAACAAAATGCCATTGGTAAAGTTCACTGTGCCAAGTGAGGCACTTTCTTTACTTTCCGATATTTTGAAAGAAAATAAAAATGAAAATATGAAATTCTTATAGAAAATGAATAAAAGCTTGAAGGCACAAAACAATTGAGATGCAAACTTTTTAACGACTTTCAACGAATTCAAAGAGACCTTGTGGTTATTAGAGAGAGAAAAACAAACCGTTGCTTCGGAATTCATGTCACGATGAAGAAAACACTACTCTTCAGCTGCATTCTACATTCGAATGATTCATCGTGTTACATCTACAGAGAAAGCCATTCATTTCGACAGCATTTCAAGCAAGAACTTTTTCATTTCGGAAAAATGTTCATTTTTATAATCGGCTGAAAAAGAATTGATTGAGAATTGAAAAAAATATTGATGTCTTTCTTCATTTGATTTAAAGCCGATATTCATTGAGGCTTTCGCTAATTCAGACAGAATGACTGACAGACGTCAAACTACTTCATATATTCAATGTGCCGTGACAATGAAAAAAGGCAAAAATGTAGCAGCAATTCGGATATTTTGTGTGATCGTATTGGATGTGATCATTGTGTCATAACAATGTGGGTTAGTTAACTTGTTTCCAACAAATGTTGGTCACACATAAACGTCCATCATTGTAATGACGTTCATAACGTTTTAATTACACAAAACTCAATAAAGTGCTTCATCAATTGTAACCATTTTAATTATCCGCTTCGACTCAACCGCGTGCATTGACTTTTGGTATTATAAAAATATATAAAACACTTGAATGAATCTACTTGAATGACGTTTTTCTTTTCCAATGAAATTTGGACTGAAACTTTGTAATGTATATCGGTACTAGAGATCGTTTCGCGAAATGAAAATTCACCTGGAATAAAAAACCTCGAATAAAAATTCGAATTTGGCCAAAGAACAGGTTCAACGAATTGTAAGTAGAAAATATTCAACTAATAAATATCTTTGAATAACTATGAATCATTTTCATTTAAAAAAATAATAATACAAATTTGTAGGACTTGCAAAATCAACAAAAAACAAATATGACACTTCACAATTGCTGCCAATCTATAATTTATTTTTTTCCACATATGTATTAGATTTTTTTTTAGTTTTTTGAATTTTTGGCGATAATGAATAATAATTCAAAATTAATAATGATTTGCGTAATTTCACACATAGTGCACACTGCACACAGATGAAAATCTATATAAACGGTTATGATAAATTGATTATACCAGTAGACTCACTTGCTCGTAATTTGAATGTTTGAACACTTGCTAAAAATTCAATAATTGATAAAATTTTAAATCAAATTTAAATTCTGAATAAGTGAAACAGAACGATTAAGGAGAAATTCATGAAAGAGAATTGAAAATGAAAGTTTATTTGTGCATGTTTGTGATTATCTCAATAGTTCTAGTTGATTTTGTTTATTCAGCATCTGAAGAAAATCGTCCAGGTGCATCTGGTGATAAACCGAAACCAATTGATGCTTGGCACACATTTTGGAATCCTAATATATGCTGTGATGTTGAAAACAAGTACTTTAAAACCGATTTCCATGGAGGAATTATAAAATCTATTGACGAATGCTATCAACAATTTGGTATTATCAAAAATAGTATCCAAGTGGTCAGAACATTCAAGGAATAAAATTGTTTTTTAGGTCCACGCGAATCTGGAGAACCACCAAAATACAATTGCTACACTGAATGTGTGGCTAACAAAACAGGACTGGTGAGCCGATATTGCATAATGGCTAAATTAATGATTTCCTTTTGGAAATGCCATTTATGGAATTTTTTCTGTAATGTTACACCTTAACTTTTCAAATTATAGCTAGAGAATGACTTTAAAAACAGTCAGTTTCTGGCGGTGTATATAACAGAACCAAAAATATGACATATTTTGTTTACTTTGTTTTGAAGTGATAAAAAAAAACTATGGCATTTACGTTAAGTCAGTTTACTTGTCAGTGTGTTAATTATTGCTTCATTTCTAGCTCAATTCGAATGGAAGTTTGAACGAAACGAATTACAAAGATTTTATCACCAAATATTCAGATCCGTTTGACCATCAAAAGGTCGTTGTCAATGAAACTGTGACCGAATGTGTGAATGCAGTCAAATCCGAATATAAGCCAGAATTTAAGGATCGAAATGGTTGCCGGTTAACAGGGCATCTAACCATTCATTGTGCTATTTATTCTCTGATTGAATCTTGTCCAACTGACAAAGAGTCCACTTCAAAATTCTGTAGAAGGTTCTTTTCAAAGCGTGAAAACGCTCAATCTGATGATAAATCCAATTCCGATTACTTTTGGGAAACATTCTGGAATCCAAATAAATGCTGTAATATTGAAAAGAAGGACGCCAAAACCAATTTTCACAAAGGAGTTTTAAAACTTGTAGACGAATGCTATAAAAGATTTGGTATGAATAAAGTTAGAAAAATTCAAAAATTCACAGATTCAATGAAAGCATTTACTTGTAGGTCGAGATAAACCAGGGGAACCAACTAAATACCATTGCTACACAGAGTGCATTGCAAATAAAACAGGATTGGTAGTCCAATACTATTATTTTATTCGTTTCAATTGTTTCATTTGGTTTCTTCATTTTTAGCTCAATACCGATGGAACTTTGAATGAAACTAATTATAAAGACTTCATAACTAAATACGCAGATCCATATGATCATCATAAAGCCGTGGTGAATGAAACTGTGGCCGAATGTGTGAACGCAGTTAAATTTGACTTTCGTTCAGAATATAAGGATCCACGTGGTTGCAGAAAAACAGGACACATAAGCATTGACTGTGCCATTTCGGGTTTGATTGGATCTTGCCCAGTTAACAAGCAATCAACTTATGAAGGTTGCAAAAAATTCTTTCCAAGGTTTCAAGGCTGAACTGAATTGAAAGAACACAAAAATATTTGATCGACTTTAGTCAAGAAAAATTGCTTGGTAAATAAATTTCACGTTGCTTAAAAATGTTAAAAAAAAGTGTCCGCAGATGTATTGAAAGAAGTAAAATAAGAAGCATTTCCAAAAAATTGTGCACAGACATTTTTAATTTCATATTTATTCTTTAGAATTCGACTGTAATTAAAGACAATTAGGTTTGTTTGCGTCAGTTTAATCTTTGCATTCTGATTCAAATGCACTGACTGAATAACTATAAACGGAATAATAATTCAATCAAACAATATTTTCTATGAAAATTTTGTTCAGTTTTTCCATGACCTTCCGAGCATATATCATATGTCATGACATCAATATTCATGGCTTAAATTCAATGCTAAACATTTTCAGAACTCGCTGCTATATATATGCATGACGCAAAATTTGCCGGGAGCATCACTTGTCGCTCCATGATCTGTTTCAAATAATTTCTAGTGAGATCATTCATTCAACAGAAAAAAATGAAGTTCACACAAAATACTTCTATTGTATCTCTATTATATTATAATGTATTATGATATCTAGAATGAACAATTTGTTTGTTGAAAACATTCGACGAATAGATAAGAATGAAAGTGATCTTAATTTGAAAATGACATTCAAATGCTTGTTGTTGTATGAATGACTCAGATGGATATGACTTTGTATTTTCTTATTCATTGCTTATGATACAATATCTATTCAAACTTGTGTATATTATTATAGCTAATCAAAAGATTGATTCATATTTAAGACGCACAATTCGAAACATGCACACAATACATGTAGTTTTGCCTGAATCAAAATTGAGCCAAAAAATTTCAGTCACAATGTATTGAGACAAGTAGAAAATCACTTGTATCGCTCATTCAATCCTAAGCGCAAGTATATTCGTTGCCGAAGAAATTTGTACTAATAATACTTCTAACAAAATTCCAAATCAAAAAGTTTTTTTTGCAATTTTATTAAAAAGTCTGTGTAAAATAATAAATCGAAACATACATCTTTTGTAACAATGAAAGTGGACTGTGTGATTGTTTTAATGTGTTTGTGTCTGAAAGTGTGTGCCTGTGAACTGTCTGACGAATTTCCATTTCTATTATCCGATGGAGATGGTAATTTTAAACTTTTATGAAATTATGTATAATATAAATGTGCAAATACGATCATAACATCAATTAAGGTAGCTAAACTTTTTTTTGATCGCTCTATAGTATTCCTGAGCGCAGTTTCACGTATTTTGTATAAAATACTATAGAAAACCTTTATCGATGAAATGTGATGAAAGCAAAATGGTTGGTAGATAAAGAAAATAGAAAAACAAACACATTGAGTTCACGAAATTTTGAGTACGCATCCAAATTTTTCCGTGTTTTGTGATTAAATATTTGTACATTAGACTATCCAAGAAAAATAGCAAGTTGAATATGTTGACAGGCCCAACCGGTTTTTATTAGAGGTATCCAAAATAGTAACTTCTATGTTGTTATCGGTTGTTAGAATGGTTTTATATTTGATAGAAAAATAAATTTTAAACTTGTTTTGTTGAACTGCATAAAATTCACAAAGGACCGTATTTTGAAGACAGGTGGACCGATTTTCAAACTTTGATATTTTTTCTTGATCTATGGCTTAACTGCCGACCGCCGTGCTATTCGTCAATCATTAAGCTCAATTTAATTTCCAGGTTATTGGTTAGATTATTATGCCGAGAAGAACAATCAACCTTTTACAATTAAACAATGGGGTAATAGTGCAAACTATCGATTCGAACTATGATTTTTTTTAATCTTTGATTCTTTGGGTTACAGCTAGCGAGTATTTAGAAAATTTAGATAAACTGACGCCGCTACATGAAGCTATAAAATATGGTAATAGTACAAACAATCGATTCGAACTATGAATTCCGTTCAGTATTTGATTCTTTGGTTTCCAGGTAAGAAGAATGAGACCAAAAATCTCATTAATCATGGTGCTGATGTTAATGCGAAAGGTACAGAAAAACAAACGCCCCTACATTTAGCTGTAGAAAATGGTACGTAATAGTGAATAAACAATCTATTCGAACTATGAATTCCTTTTAATATTTGAGTCTTTGTTTTCCAGGTGAGAAGGATGTGGTTGAACTTCTCATCGATCGTGGGGCTAAAATTAATGCAGAAGATCAATATAAACGAACGCCGCTCCATTACGCTGCACATAGAGGTAACTCTGCAAACAATCGAGTCAAACTATGCATTTCTTTTAATGATTGATTCATTGGATTGCAGGTAAGAAGGATGTGGTCGAATTTCTAATAAATCATGGGGCTAATATTACTGCAGAAGATCAATATAAACGAACGTCGCTCCATATAGCTGCTTCTAGAAGAAAGGGTATTAGTGCAAACAATCGATTCGAACTATGAATTCCTTTTAATGTTTGATTCTTCGGTTTCCAGGTAAAAAAGATGTGGTTGAACTTCTCATCAATCATGGGGCTAATATTACTGCAGAAGATAAAGATAAACTAACGCCGCTACATCTAGCTGCACAAAGAAGTAATAGTGCAAACAATCGAGTCGGACTATGAATCCTAATGTTTGATTCACTTTCCGGCAAATTGACAATTTTGATAAATGATTATCATTATAACTATCAACTAATTAGTTAAATCTTAGTTAGTTATACACATTATCAATTATCATGTGTTACTGGCTTGACTAATTAGCAGTTATTAAAATAACATTAGTTAAGAAACCTTGAATAACGTCAAATTTCGTCTATATCAATATTTTTGATATTTCAGTTTTTTTTTTGCAGGAAAAAAAATTTGTTTGTTGCTCTGCTGTGAGTTAATGACTTTACACCAATACACAAACACAGACTAAGCAACTAAGTACATCAAGCACAGGTTATTGTGTTCTTTTATATCTGTGCGAATTTCAAAATTCTTTGAAATACAACTACTAAAATGAAAAATAAAAAAAAGAAATACGAATTGAATTGAATAAATCACAAAATTATTTTTGCATTTCTCATTTTTATACGAATTTTTCATGCTTTCTTTTTCTAAATAGAAATAAAATTCGACGTTAGTCAAGCAAGTAACTTGTGATAACTGATAATGAGTATAACTAATTACTTAAGAATGTTTGTTAAAACTAATAAGGCTTAACTAATAAGTTGTAATAAAAAAAACGATGATAATAGGTCAAGTTTTTGACTAAGCAGGACTCTGGTTTGATTCTTTGCTTTTCAGGTAAGAAGGATGTGGCCGAATATCTCATTAATCATGGTGCAAATGTTAATTCAGAAGATATAAAAAAACAAACACCGCTACTTAAGGCTGCAATAAAAAGTAATAATGCAAACAATCGATTCGAACTATAAATTCCTTTTTATGTTTGATTCCTTTATTTTTAGATAACACAGCTATGGTCGAACTTCTCATTAGTCATGGTGGTAATACTAATGCAGAAGATATTATGCAAGAAACTCCACTCTATTACGCTATATTATATGGTAATAGTGCAAACTATCGACTCGAACTACGAATTCCTTTTAATATTTGATTCTTTGGTTTACAGATAATATGGATATGGTCGAACTTCTCATAAGTAATGGGATCAATATTAATGCAGAATATAAAGAAAAAGGAACTCCACTTCATACGGCTGTAAAAATTGGTAATATTGCAAAATTTGTACTGCAAACTATCGAGTCGAACAGTTCGACTCGAACTATGAATTCCATTTAATGTTTGGCTACTTTCCAGGTAGAAAGGATGGGGCCGAAATTCTCATTAATCATGGGGCTAATATAAATGCAGAGAATATAAATAAAGAAACGCCGCTTCTTTGCGCTGTAAAAATGTGTAATAGTTCGATCAATCAATTCGAACTATAAATCCCTTTTAATTTTTGTTTCTTTGCTTTCCAGGTAAAAATGATATAGCCGAACTTCTCATCAATCGTGGGGCTAATGTTAGTGCAAAAAATAGGGACGAACGAACACCGCTACATATAGCTTCTGATATAGATTGGTGTAATTGTCCAAGCAATCGATTCGAACCATGAATTCCTTTTAATGTTTGATTCTTTGCTTTCCAGGTCGAAATAAGGATGTGATCGACCTTCTCATCAGTCATGGGGTTAATGTTAGTGCGGAAGATAAAGATAAACAAACGCCGCTACATCTGGCTGCACAAAGAAGTATAAATTATCGACTCGAACTAGAGGATTTACTTCAATGAAGTTTGTTCGATTTAATCTTTCAGGTAGTATAATTGTGGCCGAAATTCTCACCGATCATGGGGCTAATGTTAATGCAGTTGACAAAAATACATTATACGCACTACATTATGCTGTACAGTATGGTAAATTAATAGACTTAGTTGAAAAACTCCCAAGTTTTCTGGGATAGTCTATTGGTAATTGTAGAAACAATCGTGTGGCGGAAACGAGTGAGACTGAAAGATGTTCTTCTTCTTCAAAAAAATGGATGCGTTTAATGAAATGGCAAATACGATATGAACAATTGAACAAACAACAAAACTAAAAAACAACTTAAACACAGTCTATGTATTTCAGATAGATATCCATCCGAGATATTTTAGAATATCTGGATATTTAACGCAGCTGCACAGAGCCAGAGCTGTGTGTGTCGCACGTAGAATCTACGGTATGTCGCTACACGTAAAATACAGACACAGTGTGACTGTGTACGTGCGACACTTGATACACATATACGTCGCGACATACCGTAGATTCTATTTGCGACGCACACAGCTCTGGAGCTGTGCAGATGCGTTGAATATCCAGATATTCTAAAATATCTCGGATGGATATCTATCTGAAATACATAGACTGCTTAAACATAAAAAAAATTCGAACGTTTCAGCTAATAGAAATTTCGAACTTTTTTAATTTATTAATAATATTTCAATTACTTCTGTCCTGTATATTTGAATGACTATGACATAGAAGACGGAACAAACTAATATCATATATGGTCAAGTTAACAGCAGTTTTCATATCGCATTTGCCATTTCATTGAACGCATACATTTTTTAAAAAGAAGAACAGTAACGAGTCTAAAATAACATAGGTATTGCAAGTGCATGCAAACAATTGAGCCGAACTATGATCTTTCAATGTTTATTTTTTGCAAAAATCATGATAAATCCTCCAGGCCGAAAGGATGTTGTGCAGCTACTTATTGATCATGGAGCTATTGTTGATGCAAAGAGTAAAAACAACACGACGCCCCTCCATGTAGCTGCAAAATTTGGTAATAGTACTTATTTAGTCAAAATATGACTGCATACCATCATTGTCTCTTTGATTTTCTTTCCAGGTGAAACGGATATTGCCGAGCTCCTCATCAGAAGCGGGGCTGATTTTGATGGAGAAACTAAAGATAAATGGAATCCGCTCCATTTCGCTGCAGAAAAGGGTAATAGTCCAAGCAATTGATTCGAACTATGAATTTCATTGAATGTTTGATTGAATTTCCAGGTCATGGGGATATGGTTCATCTTCTCTGGATATATGGAGCTTCTGTTAATGCAGAAACTATAAAAAAATGGACGCCGCTCCATTTTGCAGCACAATCTGGTAACAGTCGCAGCAATTAAACCCAATCATGATGATTCATTTTCATTTTTTATCAATCTTTTAGGTCAATTGAAAATTGCTGAGCTTCTCATCGAAGTGTGGGCTGATGTTAATGCAACAGACATAAATAAATTGACACCGCTTCATGTAGCTGCAGAAAACGGTGATGAATAATTTAAATTGCAAGCTCTTTTATCTATAATCATGTTTGTTATTAACTTTCCAGTCGCATCGGATATTGCAGAGCTCTTGATCAAAAAGTGGGTTGATGTTAATGCAGAAACTATAAATAAATGGACGCCGCTCCATTTCGCTGCCCAAAATGGTAATAGATCGTTTGGAGAATCCTATGAATTTTGATTTGTTTGATTAATGTTTTAGGCAGTGTGGATGTAACGGAATTTCTCATCGAAAAGGGGGCTAATATTAGCGCGGAATCTTCTTCTAAATGGACACCGCTACATTTTGCAACAGAAAACGGTGAAAGCATAAATAAATCTGACTGAAAATAATATCTGATTCTTACCCATTTAATTGAATACGCCCAATACGGCAGGTTTTTTAAAGAGGTTTCCTCCTCCTCTTTTTGTCTTTGCTGAAGTGAACTTCATTGTCCTTTTCTGTGTCCTATCACTTTTGTTCTGTGTCCATAACTTTTTTTGCTCTGTTCGCTCTCTTCTTTTTTGTCTTTTTTTTCAACTTCATTCATTTTATTTGTTTTGTTCATTTTTTGTTCTTATAATATCACTTTTTTGCATAGTTTTTTTTTCACTTCACTTTCTTTAATTTGTATTGTCTCTGAATTTGAATCATAATTTCGAGGGCAGAAGGCCGAAAAACTTAATTGAAATCGCCCAAATCATATTCAACTGGATCGCCTGGGAAAAGTTCATTGCCTAAAATCGTAAAAATAGATAAATAAATTAACAACTAGAATATTTCAAAATATATAGAAAAAATATGACGTTTTTACTCAGTTGAGGTGGTGGTGCAGAGCTCAGGGACATAAGTGCCCGGACGGACGGACAAAAACAGTTACGTACGGTCAAAAACAGTTAAAGTATATAAAGTACGGACGGTCAAAATGTCCGTACAAACACGAGCGACATTAGTGCCCGTACGGACGGTCAATTCTTTTTTTTTGTGCAACTACAGAAATGAACATATACATTTTTTTAAAATTCTCTGGAGAACGTACGTACGATCAAAAGTTTCTTCACATAAGAAACATACTGAAACGTAGTTTATTTCGTATTTTGTTAAAATTGGCGTGTAAAATTATTTTTTTGAAAAATTTACTATAGAAAAAACTATCATATCGTTTTTAGAATTTGCGACGTATAAATTGAAAAATTTACTATAGAAAAAACTATTATATCACTTTTAAAATTTACTACAGATAAAATGAAAAATTTACTATAGAAAAAACTATTATATCATTTTTAAAATTTGCGACAGATAAAATGAAAAATTTACTATATACTATTACTATTATATCACTTTTAAAATTTACGACAGATAAAATGAAAAATTTACTGTAAAAAACTATTATATCACTTTTAAAATTTACGACAGATAAAATGAAAAATTTACTATAGAAAAAACTATTATATCACTTTTAAAATTTACGACAGATAA
>NW_022198093.1:1129608-1151778 GCF_009176525.2 Contarinia nasturtii
AAAACTATTATATCGTTTTTGGAATTTGCGACGTATAAATTGAAAAATTTACTATAGATAAAACTATTATATCGTTTGTCTGGAAGAAATTGTAAACTATATATTTGTTAAACTCAGTTGGGACCCAAAGAACACGAATCAAGAAGGAAATAATTTTTAAACGTTATACAGACCGCTGAAAAAAAAACATTCATTGCGTCGCAATAACTAACGGAAATATGTCAACCAATGCACGCAGTGAATTTATCGGTACCTTGAGACTACTGTCAAACACAAACCGGCGAAATACATCCAATAAGAATGTCGTACAAACTTGATTTGCGCAAGTCTGTAGCAAATTGTTTTGGCAGACTAACCACAAACGAAATTCTTCGAGTGTTTAAAGACAAGCCGAGAGATTGGTCCATCTATCGTAGTTCAAGGACTTAATATGAAGGTCAAAACCCTATATAAAGCAAAAAGTCCGATCGTATTCCCAATCTGAGTGCTCTAACCTTTCAAAACTGTCACCAAGTGCCAAAAATCGGTTTGGTCAAAAAAACATTCATTTTTGTTGATTCTTATGGCTACAACACACGCAAATTTGACTGAAAATAATATCTGATTCTTACCCATTTAATTGATAACATCCCATTGAGTAATTAACACAAGCAAATTTGTGTAGTTATGCTTTATTTGGAAAAATGAATTTTGGTATTGCTAAGTCTAGGCCTCAGCCAGATACACGCAGTTTGCCTTTGTTGTATGTCTATTAAAAGACTATACAATTGAATTAAATTTCATTGATAAATATTCCAGGGCAAACCAAAGTAGCTATGATTCTGATTTCGTGCGGGGCCCGAGTAGATGCAAAAAATATTGATGGAAAAACGCCACTGGATTTGGCGAAAAATGGTAATAGTTTCAAAATTAGCCGTTATCTGCCAAGAATTAATTTGTTCCACAATCCATTTAATGATATTATCATTAACGTTTCAGTTACAAGGACTACAATTCAACAACACCTTGATTCGCTAAAAGTTTCTACCCTAGAAGGTGACTCCATACATTTTTTAGTTTAATTATAATTTTATCTTATCTCTATAATAGCGCTTATCATTTATTACTTAAATTCACACATTTCTCCTTGTACAGGCTTCATTCCAATTTCAATAACAGTCGGATTTAGTTTGATAATTGTTGTTGTGATAATTCTCATTTATTTTCTTCGTGAACGAAAGAGAAGCCATCGTTTTAAAAAACTTCTTCAAGGAAACCCAGAGAGAATCAAACTAGATCGTGCAATGAATGACCAAGCCTGTCATTTGCCATATAAAAAAGAGTTTGAATTTCCCACAGAAAGGCTTAAACTCGGAAAGGTGCTCGGTGCTGGTGAGTTTGGTGTAGTCTACGAAGGATTTGCATATGGAATCTTACCTAGAGAGGAAGAAACTAAATCTGCTGTCAAGAAGATCAATGGTGTGTCCGATAAAGAAGTAAGTTGGATTTGGAAATTATCATGGAATTGCTCAAAAACAGCATAGAATTCATTTTCAAACTTATTTTGTTAATTCTTAGAAAAGTATGCCCCGTAATCAAAAATTATATAGAATTCCATTACTTAATCTTTATATAATGTATAATAAGATTAATTTAATAATCCATTCTTATGTACAGGTAATGAAGGCATTTGTGCTTGAAGCAAAAATTATGATGCATTTGGGTCAGCATTTGAATGTGGTGAACTTACTTGGAGTTGTTACCGATAATATTGCACAAAGTAAATGAATCATTTTATGAATAATTTTTAAAAATAAATGTTCTGTCTACTTATTTATAGATGAACTGATGATTATTGTTGAATATTGTGATTACGGCAATATTAAGGATTTATTGTGGAATAATCGTGAACGTTTCATCAATCAAATTAATTATGAAAATGATACAATTGATTTAGCTAGAACAAATGAACATCATTTAACTGACCACGAAAGTGATGATGAACAATCATCCACTGATTCCTCGTACAGTGTTGAACAAAACCAAAACTCAGAGTCAAGCGAATCGGTAATTATAATAACATATCATGATTAAGACTAATTTTTTAGAAAAGAATTTTTAGAAAAGAATATTTGGCGTTAGTCTAACAGTCACAGTAACTTGACTATTGATAATGTTTATGATTACTTGATGAAGAAAATAATACATGACTAATAAGGTCAAGTTCAAAACATCATTATAATTCAGTTTTTTTATTCAAGTTTTTTGTCTGCCAAAACTATCCATCCAGAGGTAAGTCAAAAAATTTACAATACGTCTAGCGAACTGACTAGCTCAGACTTCATGTGTGCTTGTGGCCGTCAATAATTACTTTTCTTTTTATAGTTGAAAGTGAACATACAAAGATCGAATCGATTACAACGTCCGATTTACTGTGCTGGTCATTTCAAGTGGCGCGAGGAATGCACTATTTAACTTCTCGAAATATTCTACACCGAGATTTGGCTGCGAGGAATATTTTGCTGTGCACCAATAATGTGGTCAAAATTTGTGATTTCGGATTGTCACGAGATTTTTCCAAGGATGGATATTACCGAAAGAAGCAAGGAGAAGTAAAATAATTTTATTATTCAATTCAGACATGTACGATCCTTATATTCGAATGGAATTTGTAGGAAAAAGTTCCATTGAAATGGTTGGCGCCCGAATCTCTAAGCGAACCAAAATACAGTGTACATTCTGATGTCTGGTCGTTTGGCATCGTTCTATGGGAGATATTCTCACTCGGCGCAGTACCATATCCTGGTGTAAAAGCGGATACTTTTGACGACCTAAAAAGCTATTTACAAGATGAAAACAGAATGAGCAAACCAGAATATGCTACACAATCCATGTAAGTTACGAATGGTTTTTATCGTTAAAGCAATATAACAATGACTAAGAAATACATATTTTAGATACGATATTATGATTTCATGTTGGAACACCGATCCCGAGTCACGTCCATTATTCGATGAACTTGAGCAGACCATTTCTTATCTTATGAAATCTGATGATCAAGAGAAATGTGAAAATTTAAATAAATTGTTCAAGGACTCAATTGCTGAAAAATATAAATCTGGAGAGAATGCTCAAATTGACGAAAAAACACAGTCATACTCATGCTTTCCCGCTATCTTTTTTCTTAAAAAACTAAACAAAAACGATGAATGTAGAATGGATATACCGATGCAGCCCATTAATTGTTCAAATTAAAAAATGGAGTGATGCAAATAAAAATAACAAAATGTCAAACCAGCGTGGTCGACAAAGAATTTTTTTTTGTACACCGGAAAAATTTGGCAACACTCGAAGTCCGGGCCCAATTTTTTTTGCTTGGAAAAAAACTAAAAACATCATCTAAATTTCAAATTATCCCAACTTTTTTGGCCAGACCTTCGATTTACTTTTATTTTCTTTCTCTTTCCATTGTGAACAATTCTTTGTGCTTAATGTCACTTACAAATATACAATATTTGATTGAATAATAAATCCAGATTATTACTATACATTGACTGCAAGGGAAATAATCTATAAAAGTATAAAAGAACGATTGCATATCGTTTCCGTTTGTTTAATATTTACACATTTACACGCAACTGCACGATCGCAATTAATTTATTTGTTCTATTGACTTAATTATACAAGCCATTAAATCTCGATACACGTGTCATGCATAATACAATTTTTTATTCTAATTTTCCGGCGATAATAATTTGAAAATATCTAACGCTTCCGCAAATTGAAATTGCAAATGATGACGTTCATTACAAATTACAGAAACATGAATAAATAGGCATGACGAACTGTGAATATCGGTATTCATTTATTCGATATCAGAAGTATAACATTTTCAATTTAGACAGCTGAAAACTTTTGTCAAATTACATAGTCAAAATAACTGAAATATTTTACGAAAAAATTACTGTGAAAAAGTGTAAAATGAAAGTTTGTTTGTTCATTCTTGTGGTAATCACAATGGTTGTGGTTGATTTTGCAACTGCACAACGGGACAAATATGCTTATTGGAATACAAATGAATGTTGTAATGTTAAAAACAAGAACGTTATAACCGATTTCCTTGAAGGTGTTGTGAAAGCAGAAGACGAATGTTTCAAACGATTTGGTATTTATATATCAATTTCACTATCAAAAGCAGCATGGAGAATTTCAGAATAATCGGGAATTCAATTTTCAGATTCGCAAGAAACAGGAGTGCCATTCAAATTCTATTGCTTTACCGAATGCATTGCAAACAGCACAGGAGTTGTGAGTTAATATTTACATGACATTTTTTTGAAGCAATTTATTTTTTTTATTCATAGCTCAATTCCGAAGGAAATATAGACGAAGCCAATTATAAAGATTTCATAGCAAAATGGGCAGATCCATTTGACCATCAGAAAGCAGTGATTGACACAACTGCAACTAAATGTATGAAACAAGCATATAAATACATGAAGATGGCAGAAAAGGACTCAAAAGAAGCGAGTAAAGATAGTTGTAGCATTTTGGGATTGACAGCCATTGATTGTGCATGGGGAGAACTATTCAAATCTTGTCCAGCAGATATACAAGAAAACATTACCGTCTGCAAAAAAATCCGCGAAGATATTAAAACCAAGAAGTGGTAATAGACTTGATAGAAATAGACTTTGATAGAAATGATTTGACTTCAAAAATCGGTGCAAAGTATTGCCATTCCAACAAATTTAATAATAAAATACTTTTAATTTTTTCTGCTTTTTCCGTTGTTTTGCTCTTCGTATTGTAGTTCCATTCAAGTTTATTATGTGTAATATTCTAAATCCTGATAAAAAAAAACACTTAAAAAGCCTTTTGCAACAAACAAACAAACAATATTTTTATTTTTCCAAATTCGGAATCAATAGAATAGTATTTCAATAAACGATCTAAAACATCATTGCAACATCAGATATCGTAACTTGCTCATTGTCGTGTCATTCGTGTGTTTGCTACAATTAAGCACGTTCGACATAAATGTGTGAGAAAGTCCATTGAAGTATCACACATAAACTCACCATCAATAAGAACTTCACCTGCCATTATGTCGGCATTCGAATAGAATTTTCTCTTTCAAATGAATTATGTGAACTCATTCCACTGAGATAATTAAAGTTAAAGTTGTTACGAAACCGAGCGTTTTCGCTTGAAGAAGAAATCTTGACTATGAAGTAGAAACGAAGCAATGACGTTGATGGATTTCAATGTGTCTCGAACAAATTGATTTCATGTCGATTTTTACTGCTTTTTTGTTTGCCCATTGCTTAATTTACCTAAATTCTTTTTCTTACGATGGATTTTACTTCTTTCTGTCGGTTTTTCAGTTGCAAGTTTTGATTGCCAATTGACCAATGACTTGGCATTTTGATGTCTGATTGACCCCATTCTCGAACATTCTTATTAATGCACTTGACTCCATATACGGCTGTAATTAGTATTAAGACGAAACAATCAAATTTCTATCATGAAAATAAAGTACAATTTTTAGAGGCGTAAATTGCATTTCACCTTTTCACATATATGAAGCGAATGCAACAGCCTACTTTCTGTCGATGATGAGGTCATTACAAATAAAATCAAAAGAAATCGAACCGGATTCTCACTCATTCCATTACGTGATGCATTTTCGGCAACCAATTTTTCTTGTAAATGACGATGTCTGACAAATTCTTATGCAAAAAAGACGTACTCATCATCAAATCATTTCCTACTTTCCGAAAACAACGATTCATAAAATGAATCATAAAAGACATTTCAACAAAATAAACTTAAAATCGACTTATGATTTTTTTGTCCATATTTGATAAAGTTTATGGTAGAAAAACTAAATACGCCTCAAGGTATGCAAAATATATTTTTAACTAGGAAAAAAAAAGTGAACAATCTCGGGCGTTTCGCAGTCGCTTTCTAAATTTCTCTTAAGCGGGTTTCTGTGAGTTGAAGTCTTTCTTTCACGTTGGAGATTTTATTATAAAAAACCGCATAAAAGTTTTAAAATGTTCACTTTTTTCGAATCAATACGGAAGTTTCGAAGAAAGCTTTATCTCGTGGAAAAAATGAATTTCTTTTTTTAGATATAAAACTTCGTACAATGTTCAAATTGATGTTTGAATGGAATCAAGCGTTGTTCATTCGAAATGATAATTGAATGATTCACCTCAAATTGCAAAAGAGATCCGTTAATCCGGGATACAATCAGAAGGCGTTTATCGGCAATAAAATTACAGATTCCCTTTGTATAAATGGGGCAAAGCGGCTCTATTCGATTCAAGTAGCAAAAAGTTATCACTTATTCCTTTCCCGTCTGCCAATCATAAAATTCAAATAGGTTTTTCCCTCTCTATCGATTTAAAGTACAGTGTTTTTAATTTAAAAGAAAAAAAAACTCTCTTTAGTCTTTACTACAAATTAATCACAATTTTTGCTACACTATTGGAAACCGCAGTGCTGCTGAGCTACAGCAACAGACAATGCACACATTAAAACATGGTAATTAGACTAATGTGTTCACTCTGAATAGCAAATTGAACAGCTGTCGATGCACACAATCGCCACTTTTGCTTTGCGATTGGCAATGCGCCAATGATTGCAAACACAAACCGCGCACTTTGTTCTCATGCATTCGGCGTACGGAGCAAAATGAAAATGCATGGTCTTATGATAATTAACGAGTACTACTTACATTTGTCTTTAATTCCATGTACAAAAGAGTTCCATTTGGTTTATTGTTAGATTTATTCATTTACACTTTTTTTATCTATAAAAATGTATAAATTTTTGTCGATTTTTTTCTGTTGTCAGTACATTCTTTTCCCATTTCTCTTTTTTTTGCTCTTTCAATGTCTGTCGTAGAAGAAGTGTGCAGTTAAGAATACGCTTTGTTCGCATCGTTTTCAAGTGGAAATTTCAAAAGACTATCAAAATAGATTTGAATAAATATGAAATTATCGCTCAAAAGACAGCGGTGCTTTCGCATTGTCGCTGGTATTGATATAAAAATGAAATTGGCAGTTAGCCATTTGATTAACAGTACTCTAAAATTCCATTCCATTTGCAAACTCTCAAGTGTCCATTCCGTTTGACGTTTTTTTTTCTCGCCTGTATACATTCAATTTGCGTCTTCTATTTCTACCCAGTTTCGTTTGAAAGACCAACAAAAAAAAATGGCAACCGTCATGAATCAAGTGAAATTGTATGACGAAAAATGTGTCTCGTGCACGTCATCGTATATAAATAGGGTACAATCGTAAATAAATTTCACTAAAAGGAACTAATTGAAAACATGTCCATAATAATTGCCCATTTTTTTGTGTGTAACATACAAAAGGAAATTAAAATGCATATTGCGTATTTGACTTGGTCTCCATTCAGCGAATCAAAAGATTTGCCGCTTTTAAGAATTGCACAAAAATATGAATTCACCAAGACGGAAAAAAACGACCATGACATTCATCATCGAAGAGGAATTTTTTCATCGTTTTCGTTGTTTTTGTTCATTGGTCAGACAATGCGCTTCCACGCTTGTACACAGAACAATGCGAGAAATTAATATTTCTGAACTGCATGGGTGTGTTGTACATTTATGTTATTTGTATCGTTTTTAGAATATGCGTTTTTAATAATAATCTGAGGAGGGAAAGAACAAAAAAAATTGATGAACAGCAAAAGCAACAACAAACAAAATGAATGCTTAAAGAGGAAAAAGCTCATAAAAATCAACAGCAACGGCAACAACGACGACGGCGAGGTTGATGATGGCGACAGCGCCGAAACAAAAACAACCGTCCATTAAATCCGTTGTGTTTTTGGGTCACTAGGACAAAATCCAATACACATACCATATTGAATATTTTCATTAAGAATCTTTCTCATTTTGTCGCTGACGATGGCGACGAAAAAAAAAATAGAAATACATAAAAATACTAATCGTCGTGTGTTCGCACTCGCACACACACTCCACATGAACGATGATGCAAATGAGCACCACTGTTCAAGTGAGTACCAAACGGACGAGAGACGAAAGAGACACAAAGCAAATGAAATCAACTGAATCATCGTATCGTTCATCAAAGGCCGTCGTTGTATATTCAAAAATTCCATCGAAATTTCATTGAATCGGATCACATACACGAAATCAATCGATTAACTTAGAAAGACAGATTTTGTTGTCTGGTTCTCTTTCTCTTCGACTCTTATGTGAACGATTGAAAACATTTTCTACGCATTTCAAACCGAAAATCAAATGGATCAAATAAACAGTGCGGCCAATATCACAAGCTGATTGAATAACGGCATTCACGAAAAAAAATGTGTATATATACATGAGATTGGGTGGGAATTGCTTTGATAGTCCACATTTTTCTCTCTCTCTCTCTTTCTCTCTCTCTTTCAATTTCAGAAAAATTGTTGTTTTCTTGTGGATTTGGATAATAATTTATCGTTGTGTGTTCAATTTATCTGAACCGTGTGTACTTCATCCACACACCATTCAGTTGATTGAAAATGCGGTAACCAGTTAGCTTATGTATTTGTATACTAATGTACAGTTTTCGTGTACAATGCACACCGAAAAAAACGCAATACTATCGACAGCAATCAACATAAATATTACTTACGTCTTGTTCTTTGGTCAAATATAGAATTAAAAAGAGATATTTTCATAAAAATGAAAAAGAAAACCTTTGTTGAGCTTATGAGCACCGGTACCACAAACGACATATGATATGTTTTCGACGTAAATGTGTGGCCACATCACAAGAGTGAAAGACTTTTCCCATTCGGTGTCGTTCTCAATATCAGATAGCGAAGCGAGATAAACAAAAAAAACAGACACGACAACGCACAAAATTCCAAAATTTCAACAATGAAGCACCTAGAATCGAGGTCAGTGGAGACGAAGTTTCGGAAACAAATCGATTTCGTATGCAAATCATTTTCGATAAGAAAAAACACAGAGAGAGACAGAGAGAAATGTTATTTTTGTTTGGAGCCACATCGGTATGACATTACTTACGATTGTCACATAACGATTATTCACTTTCTTGTCTTTTAATGGCCAATTTGTGTTTTGTCATTTTATTCTTCTCTTGCGTTTGTCCTCTTTCATTTGGACGCTGTTGTGAAAGTCCTGTTCACTGCTCAAATGATGCCATATCATTTCAAGGCCGTTGCTTAAATTTCTCTTCATCATCTTGTTATCGTTTTTATCTTTCTTCGGAAATTCGTGCGTGCATAGCAATTTGTCGTGCACGATGACGCAATGGCATACCAATTGGATGTGCAATCATTGCAAGTCGTAATGTATCGTCGTCATCATTCAATCTTGCGTCTTCCATAGATGCCATATGGTGTATGCAATGTTTTACGATATACCCGAAGTGAATTCACTTTATGATTGTCGTTCTCACTGCTGCATCGTGTTTTATTGCCTTTTTTCTCTTTGAATTTTTCCTCTCTCTCTCCCTCTGCCTTTCTTCTGCATTTCATCGGTCAATATTTAACCAAGAATACAATTGTTGAACACGCACGATCAAAATATTTATGCAAATGAATTGCTTAAATAATAAGACAAACGATCACGATTTCACCTGGACGAATGATCAAGTGAGCGTGTTAGATGACCAAAGTCAACTTTGGTTCGCAACAGCACGTGTTGCCGATGCAAACATATAAAACACAATAGAAATAGAAATAGAAAAAAAATCTACGGGAAAAATTCAAGTAAAACACATGGTTAATTCTTTCCTCTTAAAATAATAAATTGTTATTATTCATTAATTTTTCTTTTTGTTGATGTTGTTACTATTGCTCGCTTGTTTCGTCAGACACGTAAATAAATAAAATAAATAAATAAATAAATATTTAGTCGAAGTAGGTAATTTGAAAACAATTACATCTTGCTTAATTCTTGCTGCGTTTTTCCTTGTTCAAATACTTTTTACAAATTGTAATACATAAATAATAAATTTACTTTCTTAGCATGTTGTTGATATATATAATTTTTTTTGGTCTTCGCGTTACTTGTGTGTTTGTGTCAGTGTGCTTTGAATGTGACTATATAATGGTATATCTGGCGCGCGTTCGTTACGTTTTCATTCCCTACACTGGTTTTTTTTTTGTTCTCTCATTTTCATCATGTTTCTTTTCATCTTTCACGTCGTCATCTTTTTCTCATTCGTTCATTTTCATAAAATTGGAAAATAGAACAAAACAAATCTGATTTAAAACTCAAAGAGAGAAATTATATATTAAAAAAAATTATATAGAAATTTCCAAAAGAACACGTTAAGCAAAAGAATTTCCATTTTTTTATAAACACATTCGTTGGGGTTTTGTTTCGGAATTTCATGATTGATTTTTTTAGAAGCCACGAACGGAGAAAGAGATACCGTTTAGAATCATTTTTTTTATTAAGTTTTTGTTTGTATTTGGCGTATTGGTTGATTTTCACGAGTCAATGTTTAACCTTGGAAATATGAAGCACCATTATAGAACATCGGTTTCTTGAGGTAACCTATGGATTGAAATTTTATCGGAAACAATTTGAATATGTATGAAAATATCGATGCGAGGAGCAAAGATGATTTACCTGTCCAAACGTCATCTTGGCGTTTCACTTTGGCTCCAGTTTGAGTTGCGAGCATTGGTTGTGTAACATGGGCTTTTTGTTGTGCCGTCAAACTAGCCATGACTGGACTGAGTTGACTTTCTTGTGGTGCAATTGCTTCCGATGTGAATGTATGTTGTGCAGCTGGCTGAACAGCGAGCGTGTCGTGAGCAGCTTGTTGCAATGGCATTGAGAACAAATCACCTCCATTTAATTCGGCCGTTGTGTGATAATTATGACTGGGCAAAGCGTATTCCATGTTGTATGGTAAACCAACTAATCCATGATCACCGTGATCGAATCCATGCCATCTAGATTACATTATGCATTTAAAAATTGAATATTTCATAAGGAAAAGAATGAAAAATAAAAGAATGGTTAGAGGAAAGGAATTGTATACTTTTCGGTAGCAGAATCCATGAGCTTCTTGAAAACAATGGTACCGGCCACAAGCAATGCCAATTTCGAGACAACTAATGCTTTAACGGTTAAAACAGCAACTGCCTTAACGGCAAGTAACATCCAGCCAACAGCGTTGAATGCCAAGAACAATGGAATGAATGTTTGCACATATTTTTTGCCTTTTCTCAATCCGCCGCCGCCACCACCACCACCGAGTCCTCCGTGTCCACCACCGAGCCCGTTGCGACGACGACCTTTGAGTTGGTTGAAACATTTATCGATTTTAGTACCAACAACAAATCATTTGAACAAAATTTGTTTTCGCTTTGGCACAAACCAAAGGCCACGAAAACATGCACTTTATTATTTAGTTAATGATTACCTTCTTGTTGAACATCCTTTTCAAGAGCAACTTCAAGGTAGTCGGGATATTGTTCGGCCCGTTGAACGGTCATAGCGAGTCCAGCGAATGGTATGCGCAATTGATTATCAGCAAAAATGTTTGACATAAATCCACGTCCTTCACTGATTGGTTTCGATTTTTCACCAACCGGTTGAATGCTGAATAAACCATCGAAATTGAATGATTTTCGTTGTTGTAATCCGTGCAAGAATTCATTTTTGATATTATCGAAACAGCTGGCATTATTTGCACAATCCCAGGTCATTTTCGATACTAACGATTCACTATTTTGAGTTGCCTGATCGGCAAGCACTAATGAACTCAACAACACCGTTAGCACTACATATTTCAAGCACATTTTGCGAACACTTTGGAATGACATTTTATACGATTGATTCGCCTTTTTTTCTGATAAAATGTATTTTTTTTGTTGTTGTTGTGATATTCAACTAGAATTTGTTTTTTTTTCGTAATCAAAACTTCTATTGCGCGGACCGTATTACACTATGCACATGATATTTTGCTCGAAAAGAGAAAATCGGCACGAAAATATTTTGTGGATTTTTCGCTGCTTGTTGGCTCGAGATGTTATTTTTGCTGTTGTTCTCGATAAACTGATTGAGACCGATCTAGTTTCCTCTGTTTTTGAAAAACAATGCAGTGCAGGCACTAATTGTTTCTTGGTTTGGTGATAAAGCAAAAATAATGATGCATTTGGAAAATCTTCCATTTTTATGGTTTTCACACTTTGTGAGCATGCCCCCCATTTTTCCATCGATTTTTCCAATTGCATGCAATTATTTTGCGCATAAACGAAATAATCACAATGCAAACGGCTCATACACATCGAGCAAACGAACGAACGAACGAAAAAAAAAAAAACGAAAACATGATGAACAAAAACAACAACCAAGAATCGTAAATAATCATATCAATTTTTTTTGCTCATCCATCGTCGTTTTTTTCGCACTACTTTGCCGATTCGATCAGAGTTTATCATTTGGAAAATTGATACTTAGCGGCTGCGGTTGTCAGTGTGTGCGTGTGAATTGGCCATGAAAATACGCCCGTGCAATACACCGGCACTGAAATCCATGTACATACATGCATATTTTATAACAGAGTGTCTGTGTCGATAGCGACTGCAAGCGATCTATTGCAAATTTGCACGGTAACGAAATGTGCAAGCTTGTGACTGGCCGTATATTCGGTTTGTGTTTCGAACAAGCGAATGAACGAGCGAAAGAGTGAGCGCACGCTCGTATTCGTTTTGGGCTTAAAAATTGCATTTGTTGCTGTTGGTTGTATGCCAACGATTTCGAATGGTTAACTTTTTGGTATTTTCTTAGTTCTTTGTACACACAGGCGCGAATAATCATAATTTGGTCATAGCACTGTAATTGGAGTGCAATATTTATTGTGTTACACAGCGAGCTCATGTTTTGTTGCCTGTGTGTATTGTGGTTGGGTTTGATGTTTTTTAGTTTTTGCGCTGCAGGAGAAAAAAGATGAAAGCGCTCAATTGCAATCATAATTTGTGTGTTTAATGGATCATGATAGCATTTTTCGCAAAACATTCTTCACATAAACGGCGCAAAACGCGAATTAACTCTTGCACGGCCTGTTCGCCTGCCAGCCAACTGCAGTTTTGCATTTGTGATAAGCAATCAACAACAACAGAAGCAATAACAAGCACAAAACAACAAAAGATCCACATCCAATAAATGATAACAATAATATTGTACGAGTGTACACGGCGTACAATGCTACAAGTCAGTGGCGACCGAACGCGCATTTCGTTCGTGTTTTCTAAAAAAAATGTATTATGTACCCAATGAAACTAAACATGATTAATTTTCTTTTTTTTTCAGGTTGATTTTACTTCGTTTTTTTCGCCGATGGTGTATGACTTTGTGCAATAAATGGCGACGTCGGGGCAGTGTCTTCTTTCTATTCCATAAGTTGGACGCGCTCTTGTTATAGATGCCAATGTTTTTTTTAGAATAAATTTCCATTTTATTGTCTTCTTCTGATCGTTGCGCTTGTTCGTGCCACAATTGCATCCTGATATTTGCAATTACACTTATTTAAGTGTTAATATACGTGTCAGCGTTTTTTTTTTTCAAAAGAAGATTTTCCCTTCGCTCTTTCTGCCTCACTTCTTCTACCACACTTTCTCAAAGAGAGTCTCTTTGCATACATTAATCCTTATGAAATCCAATTTACTTACCGAATCGCATATGTCAATGAACCAGATCGGGTCATGAACCTTCTTTTTTTTAATTTTAGTTAAAGGTTCAAATTTAATAAAGAAATTCGAAAGCGAAATCCATTGGCTTTCTTTCGTGTTAAAAATTGAAATGTTATGAATAGAAAGTATTGCTAAAAATTGCTTATTTTACACACATTTGAGAAGCTTGGGTCAAATTCAAAAACATGATTTTAATCAATTAGCGTCTCCAAATAAAGCCAAAATGAAAGCAAAAGTATTTCCATGTCGAAATACTTTCATCTCTTTGATTCGATTCAAAGTCACCGATCAATTCGGATTTAATTACAACATTGTGCATGTTCTTTTTTTATTATTATTTGGGTGATACAAACGACTCCATCTGATTATTATTTGATTTCTTTGAATGTTGTGAAATGTGTACGAAAAAAGAGTGTAAGATTATTAAAGATTACGTTCCCGTGAAAATACGTTTGGTTTCGGTGATATGACCGGGTACCGAAGCCCTAATTCACACATACGTGTATCGCACAGCCGAAATGAAAGAGAAATTTTTTTTCAGTCAAAACATCCAAAGATTTACGACCAAACTGAAATAAAATGAAAATGAAGACAACAACTGTATCAACTGGTCATTCCAAAACAAAAAACGAAAAACAATGACCAGCAAACATGAAAACTCTTCGTACCAAACTAAAAAAAAAATATATACACACACAACAAGTTTTAAAAACATCAGCCAAAGCCAGAGCAATTACAAAGTTTCGTTGATTAATATTAATCGGCAACTAAAAATGTATCTAAAAAAAAAACAACCATTCGAAATGCCATAAAACAATTATCGTTTGCGTTTGCATTTCGTGTTGGGCTTTATGTAAATTCAAGCATTTTTCGTTGTTCTTCGCTTGCGAGTGTGTGTTTGGGCAGCACTTGGCATTTCTTTTTCACTCTTCGGCGCTGTGAATAGCCCTTGAGTTTGCGTGTTTTTTTCTTCTTTTTCTTCGGTTCGTATGCAACTGATGTGATGCTTAAACAAGATGATGAAATGTTTTCCGTTTTACTTTCACCAAAAAAATCATCGTGTCGTCTTTTTTTTGTTTCTATTCCAACGCACATTCATTTTTTAAACATTTGTTTTTTGGATGTAGCATGACTGGATCTGAAGATCACAGTTTCAATCCATCAACAACAAAAAAGCAGATCTGATCTTCAATCGCATGCACCCGCTTGAGACACACCAAATACGAGAATAAAAAGAGCGAATGGATTGTGGGAAATGTTCAATTCGAAATGACATGAAATCATCAGAATTTAATTTAATTTTGATCTTTTTTGTGAAGCACATACCATCATCATAACATCATTATATTGCTTACATTCGATTGTACATTTTTATTTTGCACCGATTGTTTCATCATCCACCGAAATTTCTCTTTCACCTTTTAATAGAGCATGCTTGGTTCGGCATTGTGTCACTTTCATCGGGCATGCGTATCCAGTTCTGTCTTGAAGTTCAATTCACATGGTCAAAAGTCGAGCATCAACACATTGGAGTGGAAGAAAGAGAGAGCTCTCTAGAGAGCGAGAAAGAAAGAGAGAGAGCGAAAGAGAGAGAGAGAGATGAAAAGCGAGAAAAAGAACAATAAGACAAAAGAAGAGAAAAGTGCTTGTTGCAATTGCTTCCTTACGTTTATATTTTATTGTCAGCTGACACAGAGCCAGTCAGATTTCAATTGTTCAGGTTTCATTCAACAACATATTTACCTCATAAAATCCAAGTGACTCACTGCCATCAACTCACAATTTTCACCGTCAATAAACTTGTAAGAGTGCAAAAAACAAATTACACTCATTTTCATAGTTCATTTATTCAATGTGTGGCCAGAAGATAATGAGCAATAAAAATGACAGCTAACATCGACTCGTTTTCAGTGATTGCATTGACTCCAAAATTACATCTCATTTACAATTATACAGCGATTATTTTTGGGCATACATATGAGATAAAGTTATAAGTCAATTGAAAAAAACACACACCGTATTTCAGTGCGATGAAAAGAAAAATGAATTGTTTGTTTTTTTTCTCTCGTTCATTTCGTTTCAATTGGGAGTGAATGGTTTTCTGGTGCGCGCACAATGTTTTAAAATCAATTTCCATTATACCTAACGATGGATCATCATTTCATTTCGTTTCGTTTCGATAAATTTCTTTCTATTTGCTTTACTTAAATACACATGATTTTATTTCCATCGATTTCTATTTCTTTGCCATAACGATTAAGACATTTCTTCTTCTTCTTCTTCTTTTCTCTGCTACTCTTCTGCTCGGAACACAATATCGGTTTCGAGCAACAATTACATTTTGCGTTGGCACAAACAAGAACAACACCTTATTTTGGACAAAGTTCACGAACACAGCAACGCATTGGTGAAAACAATTGGTTTTTAGTTCGTGAAACATCCATTTATACACAGTAAAAGGTGTATTCAATTACCAAAATGTGGATAAGTGTATCGGATCTTGTCAGTCTCATTAGCAAACCATTGAAATCAAAGTGATTCGATGCTAATGCCACTCTCTGTAGAATTCAATTACTTTTCATTCACCTTGTGTGTCGGAGACCGCAAAAATTCAAAATACATTCGGAAATGCTTTATTTCTGCGTTCATTGTTATTGAAACGGCACTTAAAATGTGACAATTCCAATGTGTAGTAATTACCATTTATTTGAAATGGTTTATGATGAGCCAGCCAATTTTGTAAGATGTAATCCAAAACACATCATTACCGCTTTGAAATTTCAATTTACCGATCCCGCCCCGAAAATCATCTAATTGAGCTTTCAAACCCAAACGATCAACATGAGCTGAAGCAGAAGAAGGAAGCACAAAAAAACGCAATTGAATTCACCAAAACCGAAAGATCGTTGATTTTAATTAGAAATCACCTTCTCTTTGTCGGGGCAAGATCAAATGTGCAAACGATCACTCTCGCACTCACAAATAAGCAACAAATACGAATAAGCGTTTAATTAATTCAAAAGTAGTAAGAGATAAAAAAATGTTTTTTTTTGACAAACTAAAAAGTTGTTTGTGTACTTCAGTTCGCATTCACTTCATCGCATTGAAGTTTTCTTCTCAGCTCATGCTTGACTATGGATTGATTAGTAAACGAATAGAACGAAACTGGCAGCAGTGGCAACAACAACAAAAAATAGAAGACAAAAATCAGTGTATATATGTATCTCTGTGTGTATGTATAATTATAAAATATATTCATAATAATGGAGAGAAAAAAATATTTATATATCCATTATAAAGCGAAATTATTTTCACTGACCCCATTCCGTTCATCCGCTTTAATTTAATAAATTTTTTTTCTTCTTGTTGTTGTTTATTTTTTTTTATCTTCGTGCGATACAAATAACATAACATAATACCAAACATAGAAAAAGATATGCGCGGTGCGTATCATCGAGTATATACCGATCGATTCACGGGGCCGGTTTTACTTGGCTGCTTGTTTTTTTTATTATTATTTTTCTCTCTTCTGATTACAGTAAGAAAGAAAAAATCGACCAGAAACTTGTTATGGTGTAGATCATGCGCTTATGCTTATGTTCAAGTTCGTCATCGGAATTGTCGTGTGCGTGCCCGTTTGCAATGTGCTTTGTACATATAAACCAGTGCCCGTGTTTTTTCTACTTCTTCTTCTTTCAATGCAGCAGCAATACAGCTATTCAACTGTATCATCGCCGATCGGCACACAGAACTAAAGCGAAATGCACAAAGCATGTAAACAATTTCGACCAGTTTTACCGCAAGAGAAGATCAATAAATATAAATACACATTGGTCAGCGTCGGTTTAAAGGGTTTTCACAAAACGTGTGTGCTGATCAACAACAGGATGTTGAGCTATATCGCATTTCACATAATCAATTTTGATTCTGACAAAGAAACGAAGATAAAAAAAAATGCACAATGACTGTGGTTGTGGTTGGAAATTTGTCAAAATTCTGTCATTTTTGTGTGGTTTTTCGGTTTTTTTTTTCACTCTGCTTTTTTTTCAATTACTTTGGCGAAATTTGTTTATTTTCCACACTGCCAGTTCAAAGCGATTCATTTCCTTGCTACACGGCACTTCACACCAACGAAACAACGTTATTTTGTGTATATCGGTGAATCGCCTTTGAGTAAAAACGATGTTTGTTTGTTTTTTCTCTCTTTATTCGATATATTTTCTTCAATGGATAGCGGACGCGGTGTATTACAGTTGTATCGTCGCGAATTTTTCCATAATCCAGTTTTTTTTAAACTGAACTCAAGCAAACGAAATATATATAAATGGCAAAGGAAAGCCTGCACAAAACCATCTCTATATATAGAAGAACGAGTTTATTTTTCTTCTTGTTGTTGTTCAGGTGGTTTTTTGTGGCGCGATTTCTAGCTCCGTACTTACGGTATATATATATATATTTTTTGCGTACAAATCAATAAATGTCGATTTTTTTTCTTCAGCTCGGTCGCTGCACATAAAGTCGCTCGATTTATGCGATTTAACAATGAATGCGTGTTTATGCATTTGTATTTGCATCGGCTTCTGTGAAGTGAATCTTATGCTTGAGGACTATTTTTTTCTCTCTGCATTTTGGAAGCATACGCGCACACCAAACACTTTCTTATTGGTCATTTTCTCTTTCAAATGGCGCTTGATTGACAAGCTGTAAAATCGGCAAAATTTTTAAATTTCGCCGAACGAATTTCACTCGCTTCACCGAGTCTGATCAATCTAATCACCATGTCATCATGCCACTTTATCGCATTGCCATGTGCGTCAATCGCTTTTGATATTAAAATGGACTTAAAGAAAGAGATACACACAGAGAGCGAGAGACTGTGTGCTCAAAATTTATTTTTTAAAAAAACCATTCATATTCATACGCAAAAGTCATTTTCGGTGACGACAATCAAAGTGCCTATTGATTGGATAGTTTACCTGAAAATTAGGTAAATCGAAATTCTATGCAAATTTCGGTACAACAACAATACACAACCGAAAATAGACATTTCTTTTCCACGCAAAGAATGTGGGAGAAATGCGCAACTTTTCGAACACAGAACCGCGAATGAATGAGAGAGAAAGAGAGAGAAAAAAAGTCCAATGAAAATTTCACTCGCGCATAAATGTCTTAAAAAATCATAAAATATCCGATGAAAAAGCATCTCATTTTTTTTGTTTCTCGGAATGTGTGCGATTGGAACCGAATGAAATGAATGTATGCATAATTTTGCGCTCAATTAACGAGAGGTGAAAATAAAGAAAAAATAAATAAAAAAACACACACAGACACCTTACACGAAATATACAAATTGAAACAAGAGATGATCGAAAAACCATTTCTTCCGGAACCAATGTGAAAGATGCGCGTGTGAGCGTGTGCGCACAACATCATCCGGGTGTAGGCAACATAATTTCATTGTAAGATGAAAAATATCATTTTAATGAAAACGGTCAGCATTTAAAAACGCTGACGTGCTTTACTACTTTACCGTTAAATGTTAATTACGAGCGATTTCAATTTCCAGCCTACACACACATTCACGCTCACATGCCGATTGCGCTCACAGCATGTGGTGGCATTGTGTTCCGAATGTGCAATCGATGTTGTTCTGCGAAATTCATGATCGACAGCTTTGATGTGCTTGTGCATACGACCTTGAGGTCAGCACGTAATCATTGAATCATTGTTATCGCCAACATGTGATCGATACGCCTTTAAACACAATTATCCCGGGCACGTGGTTCATGACACCGGAGAAAATGCCACTTTGAGCGATTTATGTGATTTAACGATCATTGTCAATAGTTGGCCGTTGCAATTTATGCCGAATACCGAATTTCGTTCGTTACTGGATCTGTGTGATGTTGTTTTTCGTCGACAAAGAAAAGATGTGTTAATTAAATGGAAGATTTTTTTTTCCGTTTGTTTTAATTTGATGTGCAGATTGTATGAAGAAAAGTGAAATTTAAATTAGTTGTTAATGTTTGTTTTGGGTGGTGTATATATATAGTTTTTACTCTAGCGCGCTTCTTTCTTCTGGTCTGGTTCATATGCGCTCAAATAGTTTCATTTCGATGCGAGTAGAAAAATCAAAATCAACTCCAACTTGCTCAACATTTTCTCTGCAATCGTATGAAACACATGAATGCTTTCAGTGAAGTTTTGGAAACGCGTGTGTAGGTAAGCGCGGTAATGTTGCACAAATTAAGAATAACTCGATCTTTTTTTGTAATTAATCAGAGCAGGAAGCCCCAAACAAACTCAATCAAACAAAATGCGATGAAAATATAAACAGAAAATGGAGAAAGACTCTCGAGCTCAACTGGAGTTCTCGCCGCACAGTCTTTTCTCTCTTAGCCACTATTTTTTTATTTTTCCATCTTCGTCATCGACCGTGTCGAATCTTCAAGTCATTCTGCTCAAAATGTGAGGCAAAAAACATTGTTGTTTACAACACGTACGAATGCGACTAAATGTCGAGTGCGAGTAAATGAATCGAAATTAATGTGTGACCTTTTGAGAGAATCCACACGAAAAATGTACTAAAATTAATTGTTTTCTAAGAAAAAGTTCGCTCCGAAAAAAAAACATCGAATTCATTGAGGCGCACCGCAATAAAATCGAATAATTCAATACAAGAATCACATATTCCTGTCTTCTTCCGGTAGATTTCTTTCGTTGATTGCATTTTTCCGATGCAAATAGTGGATTTCAATTCATTCGGCCCATCTGTTGAGCGTTTCGAATTAAAATCCACCGGTTTGCCGGTTGTGTTTTAACTAATATTTATACATTTCACATGTTTCCCCTTCCCATCCAATCAGCGCATCGACGTGGTATTTTTTTCATATCGCGAAACAGTGTCAACAATTGTGCCAAAACCCATTCACTCAATTCATTATCGTTTCCATATTTCATCTAACCATTTCACTCTTTCTCTTCTGTTGCCATCGCGATAATCAATTTCAGAAAGCGACCACACCGCCGCCACCACCACCGAGAGATTTATGAATGAAACTATTTGATTTGAAATGATCGCAACAACAAAATGACAATGAAACAATTTGTAGTGCGGGACTACATGAGTACTTGCAAAAATGGGCATGACATGATGTTTTATCAAAAACTTTCGCGTGTGCAAAATTACACACAGCAACAAAAAACAATCCGTAAAAGCAAATTAAAACGCATAAAAATGCAAAAAAAAACTACCGTTTCTAACATTTACAACGTTCATAAATTTTGGGCAATGAATATGCGTGCTCGAAGATAGATTAAAATGACCGGAACGTAACAAAAAATAAACTAACTTTCTGTCGAGAGCATAAAACTATGCAATAGCCGCCATTCAACGGAAAATAATAATAATCACACAAATGTAAATGTTGCTTATTGTCGTGGTTCGCAATAACATTTTGCATTTCATTAACAAAATGAGATATATGTTAAAAAAAAGAGACGAGCGTGCAAAAAACAAAAACAAAGTCACCGCAAAAGAGAATTGCGCTTAATGGCAAAACATACAATCAACCTTTTCAAAAGCGTAAGCAGATGTCATGAAATTATTAAATGATGTAAAAGAAATTTGATGTGCGAAAGCCATTTTAAAGTGATCATTTTTATCGGTTGATTCGCACCCGTTTGACTATTCAAACAAGATATGATTTTGAAATGTGAAGAGGAAGAGGAAAACCAACAACTGCCTACTGAACGACCGAACATTAATTATTGACCGCTAACGAGCCAAAGTCAATTCAGATAATTATTATCAATAAAAGTGAAATGATTTTGTTGTCGTATTAGCTAGAAAAGAATTGCTTATAGTTCAACACAATCTCCTCGTTTTTAATTGGCATGTACAGTAGTTTTGCATTCGATTCTGAAATGTGTGTGTGTGCGTGAATGAAGTCCATTACAAATCGATCTATGGTCTAGATGGCGAACATGCTATATAGCAAGAGAGATGAAGTGAAAATTAATTTCAAAGCGCACGAGTCCGCAATAGAAAGGAATTTGAATTATGCCTACGATAAACAGCCAAAGCTATAATTGGCATTGGAAATTATGGGCAACAAAGTGACAACGATAGAATGACCGAAAAAAAATAGACACACATGAGAACCGTCGGCGAAAAAAAAGGAGAACCAATCATAAGCAAACTAGTATTTAAGATGTTTTCTCTGATGACGTGACGCACGTTCGCGCACCAGAAAGACACACAGAGGCTGTGTTTACTGTTAGAAATGTAAATAGTGAATTAATGTTGTTAACATTTGGGAGCACACACAACGAATATCACACCATTTGCAAGCACAATCAGCGTTCAATTGGTTTATTTAAAAGCTTTTAACACAATTCACTTTGAAACAGATTCAAGAGAGAGAGAGAGAGAGAGAGAGAGAGAGAGAGAGAGAGAGAGAGAGA